>NW_006442497.1:5316146-5322210 GCF_000325575.1 Pteropus alecto | reverse complement strand
GAGCATATTTACAAATGCTATGAAAAAAAAAATCTTCCTTCACTTATAAATGACAGGATCCTGGATAACTGACCCCTGACAGCATCTAAAGCTCGCGAGACATTTTTGTCTTGTCTCATTCAATGCATGTGTACTGAGCATCTACTCTAAACCAACTGTGCTGAGTAAGCTAAGGATATGACAGGGCCCCAGCTTTCTAGGAGCTAATAGGCTGATGAGAAAAGGCAAGAACATTTGCAGAAAGAAAAAATTAGAAGGGCATATGATTTAATGATTGAATTGTGGATAATCTGGACACCAAAAAATAAGCTTTTGCTTCACTATGCACTTGTCTAGTGCCTTTGCCTCAGTTTTCTCCTTTTGCAAAGCAGAGCCAGCATTAGGGTGAGGGCAAGATGGGTAATTGCCTCAGACATAAAACTTAAGTTTTACGGTAAGAGGCAGAAAACTCTGTCCTCAAAATAAATAATATTTTAATGCAATAGTTTAAAAATAAAAATTGTTAAAAAGTTCATAATGAGCAAAATGTCAAAATGTTAAATAAAGCCAGGATCAGACCATGTACTTGCATGAACTGGCTTCACCTTCATCGCGGCCCTGGTTCCAATAAAACATTATTTGTATAAATAGCCTATGAGCTGTAGTTTGCATATTTGGTTTTTAAAAATATTGCATTAAAATATTGCTGATCTTGACAACTGAGGTTTTTTTAGTACTCTCTTAAATTTTGCACCCTCACTTGCCTCTAATCCCCATCCTACTGCAAAGTATCCTTGAAAATAGAGTTGCCAGGTAAAACACAGAACACACAATTAAAACTGAATTTTAGGTAAAGTATGTCCTATGGGATATACTTACACAGAAGGTAATTTGTTTATCTGGAATTCAAATTTAATTGAGCATCATATGTATTTATTTGCTAAATTTGGCAACCCTATTTGAGAAGTATCATATCTAACCCCTCTAATATAAGGTGATATTTAGTCCCATGGCAACATACTCTACCAACATACACATACATTTTATAGACTATAAAAGCAACCCTCCTGAGCATTAACACCCTGTTTCCATATGGCGTTCCTCCTTTGACCTTCTTTCAGCCACTGAGCCTGACCCTAATTGCCTGGCTTTCCTCAGCCTCCAGAAGCACCTTTCACTCAGCGTCTGGAGTAAAACTCATATATTCTCCATCAGCAGAATGGGTCCCATAGGCCTGGCCCTTTCAGTGAGCCCCTCAGCATGTCCAGATCACCCACAGTCCTATCGCTTTACCTGAGCCCCTCCAGCTTTCAGCATCCATTTTCTTATGGGGAGTTGAATTCTTATCAGTGGGGACTAGGGTCAGGGAGAGCAGTGGGCAAACCTCCTGGAGCAGGAGGTACAGCCATCGCTGTGTCAACGGCCAACCCAAAGTGTCAGAGAATGCTAGGGCAGGCAAGACTCAAAGAAGCCAAGTTCAGAAAGGCAGGTGGAGCCAGAAAGGAGAGGAAAGGACCCACAGTGACTTTCAGAGGGCCCCTGGGAGCTGGGGCCAAACCTCAGAGGAAGGATGGGCTTGTTACAGATCAGAAAGAGCTCTTGCTGACACGAGGAAAGACTTGACAAGAGAGGAAGAGGAGTGAAGAAGAAAAGAAATGGGATTCTGATGGGTGGCGTGGGATTCCACACTGACTGAGGAGGGCAGGTGAGTCACAGCTGAATGGCTGAATACAGAACACCACTGGCTTCATCCTGCCATTGGCCAGCTCAGGGGGACTTCTAGCTCCCGCACACACCGGGCTTGCATCAAAGTTACCCGAAATGCTTGTTACACAACTCCCATCGCTGGCCATCGTCCCAGACAAAATCTCTTTGAATTTCTGCCATGAGTCGAACCTTGCATTTAAAACACTTCCAAGGTAGCCCTTTTATACCCTAAACCCAATTCTGATGGAAACCTTGTGCCACGTAAGGTAAAGAAAGAGATACTGGCTGGTCTCTATTTCATACAGGCATCTCTCTGTATCATGGGGTTCCATTCACTCGAATTTAAGGCCAGCTCCAGAGCCTAATAACACCAGTGGGAGTTATTAGGATGACAATGACAGGCGGAAGCAGTGAGAGTTTATACAGCCTCTTTCGTACAGAGAATGAAAAAAAATGGACTTCATGTCAAAGTGGGCATGGTTCATGGGAAGTGTGATGACTACCCCACAGCACCCATCTGGCTTGGCCTCCTCCTCCCACACCCTTCTCAGGGACCACAGCCAGAGCTTGGGCCTCCCGCCTAGATCTCACTCTCCTCAAGACTCTCCTCCATGGTGTGGGCCAGGGTGAAGTCTCCCTCGCTGCTCTCAGACAAGCTGCTGACCCAGGGCCAGGCTGTGTGGCCCTGGTGGGGCCGGGCGCCCGGCTGCCCCGGGCCCTGAACGGTCAGCTGTAGGAGCTGCCCACTGCCAGGTGAGGGCTGCGGCTTCTGTAGCATCCTGGCGTTGTCTCTCTTGGAGAGCCTCTTGGGACATTTCCCCAGGAATCGGAAGTTCTTCTCCAGGACCCAGGCTCTGCAGCCTGAGTGGCGGGCTAGCAGGAAGCGGACCCAGTGTTTCCGCAGCTCAGCCTTCACCTGTCAGGTGAGAAGAGGACAAGTTACTGGAGTCATGTGGTCATGGGTCCACTCAGCAAATATTTACTGAGTGGCTACTCTGAGCCACTCCTGGAAAACTTACTTCTAATTGTGGGAGATGAACAAAGAGGAGCAAATATACGTGAGCATAGCAGTTGGTTGTGACACTGTGAGGCCATTAAGCAGGACAGTGGGGGAAGGAGACAAAAATTTGAGATTTGGTTGAACAGAAAGGAAAAGGAAAGAACTATGTAGAGGTAGTATTTGAGACCTGCCTGATGGATTAAGAAACCCCTGTGTGAACATATAGGAAAAAAAAAAAAAAAAAAACAGCAATGAGCAAGATGGAAGAGGGTTTGCTGTCAAAAAGCTTGTATTCTAGTGGGAAGAGACAGAGATAAATATTTAAACCTGGGATGGGGGAAAGGGAAGATGAAAGGGGGCTGGAAATTCTACCAACTTCTAAAGTCAGTAGAAAACTGTTCTGGTCTCTGTTCCTGTCCATTTCAAGCCTCTTTAGCAGATTGCTGGCTGGGGCTATGCAATGACATTAATAATAAAAATAATCATAGTTACCAGATATTAGACCTTTACCTTGAGCTCAGCATGCCCAGGGCAACACTAGAGATAGGGATAGTTATTATTCCCACTTTACAGGTGAGGAAACTGAGGATCAAAGAGCCATAGTGACCTGACTAACTCAGAGCTTCCAGGTGGGTGAGTCATGGCTAGAATCCAGATTTTTAGACTCTGAAGTTCAAGCTTGTTCTCTTTATCATACCAACACCCCAAACATTTCTCTAGCAGGGCCAGGGTTGGGTTCTGAGTTTCCTTACACTCATCTCAAATCCTTTTCCCATTCATCTAAGCAGCTTCCTATTTTCTACTCTGGAACCTCACAGTACAGATTTGTCCCAGTGCATACTGGTCACCGCACATTCCCCCATGGCACCATCACATAAACAGAAACCTCCGGGGGCAGGTTTCTGTTTATGTGATTCTAGCCCAGCCTCTCAGGAAGCTGGAATGGCAGCATAAAAAACATACCTCTCCATTGGCAAAACAATACTGCAAGGCCACAAGTAGTCCCTGGAACAAAAAGAAGAGGTAGCATGAGACATAACTCAGTAGGAGATATGTCTGAGAGCTACTTACAAAGTCCAAAGGCCTGCGCTAGTCCTAGCAGCCCCCAAGAGAGGCAGGCAACTACACTGCTTGCACTAACTAGAGTTAGTAATACTAATTAACCTGGATTTTTATGAAGTATCTTCTTACTTTGACACCCATCACACATATCAGCTTAGGTGTTTGCTTAGGTGCTCACAAGTCAATCATGATTAAACCTCAAAGACCCTATATCGTTCATTCAACTATACAAACACTGTGCAAAGCCACTGTCCCATTTCTACTTGTCCATAGTAGACATTGGCTGATTTTTTTTTTGTGTGTGTGTCTCACTTGCATCTTTTCCTTTTGGAAACTGACCTACCCCTGCTCTTTAGGCTTCTGGCAGGCTCAATCATGTGGTCCCCATGTTCTAGGATGGCCATCACCACAATAATCAGCACAAATGGTCATGTGACCCACACAGGGCCAATCTGAATTCCTTTCACTGAGAGAGAAAAGAAGATGCACCCTCTTCCCTGCATTTCACAGTTGTTTAGTCAAAGTGGGCCTGGAGATACTTCTGGGCATCTTCCCAGTTACATGGAGAGAGCCTGTCTGAGGATGAAGCCAACAGAGAGGAAAGCTGAGGCTAGAGATAGTGAAAGACAGAATTTGAGTACCTGGCTGATCTTGAAATTTTCATTTATCTGAGATAATAAGTACCCCTTTCTCTTGTCAAAATATGTCTTTTTTTAAAAAAAATAGATAATTTCACACAGAAGGCACTAAGGCGATCTGGGCTCTGTGTCACTGACTTCATCTTGTACCACGATTATATATTCCAGCCTCACAGGTCTTCTGGCTTCCTCTAGCATCTCACCCTCATGTATTAGTTATCTCTTGCTATATAACTTAATGGACCAAAATAATAAAGATGTATCATCTCACATGCTTTCTATGGGCTTAGCTGGGTATTCTGGCTCAGGAACAATATTCAGGCTGCACTCAAGATGTTGATTAGAACTTCAGTTGTCTGAAGGCTTTACTGGCTTTCGGGATGGCTCCCATGCCTTGTAAGTTGGTGCTGGTTGCTGGTTAGAGGCTTCATTTTTCCCTCCACGAAGTTGCTTGAGTGTCCTCATGACAAGCAGCTAGCTTCCCCCAGAGGAGGCAATCCAAGGAAGCAAGGCCCTCAAAAGGCACATACCTTCATGTTCACACTACTTTAATGGTCACATAGGTCAACCTTATTCAGTGTAAGAGGGGACTACACAAAGCCTTAATTACCAGGAGATAGTGATCACTGGGGGCCATATTGGAGACTGGCTACCACAGCTGATTTCTTCCTCAGGTCCTCTCACACTTTTTGTTTCCTGAACCATTCTTCTCTCAAATCTCTGCCTAACAGGCTTCTCAAAACTCAGGCCTTACCTTGAATATCACCCCAAAGTGAGGTCTTTCCTGACTACTCAACTTCAAATGGCCAAGCCAGTCACTATCACAGCTCTCTATTTTCTATTTCCCATAGCACCAGAATTATATTGTTTATTTGTCAGTTTGGTTATTATTTATCCCTCTCCCCTCACCAGACAAGATGAGCATCCTTATGTAGTCCTTTCACTGCCAGATGCCCAGCATCTTAAACAAATGTCTAGCACTTAATAGGAGCTCAACAATATTTTTTTGAATGAATAACTGAGTGAGTGAATGAAGGAATGAGTTGAGTTTCTGTCACTTATCACTAAAAGAGTCTTGCCTTGTACAATGTCAGACCACTTATAAAATATGTCGAGATAGTTTCATTCTGTTCTCTTCCAAGTAATTTAAAATTGTGAGCACAAGGGTCACAATGAAAATAATAGGTCACCTTTACATGGCATTTCAATTACAAGGTATTTGTGTTGGGGAAGTTTAAATAAAGGGATCATCTCTTGATGCTGGGAAAGTTTTTTGGATTTACTGCTTAATTGCCAGAGGTCTGGAATCAAGTATGCTTTAGTTAATGTTTGTTTCCACTGTTTTTCCAGACTTCTACACTTCCTGATATGTTAAACAGTCATATGTGATCATTTCCATGCCATTGCTTTCCCTGTGATGTGGGGATCTGTGGGACTTGTGGTGTGTGTCTGATATATTGAGGCTGAATACGTGTACAGCACCCAAGTACTTGAGCGTTTATGGGAAAAATCTCATAAAATGCCGGCACTCACAAGGAAAAACACATTCCAACTAAAGGGTGAAGGTCACAGTGCAGGCCGACTCTCCCATTTCTCTTAATAATATTTCTTTCACCCCTATTGCTGGTAAGAGAGGTTTAGTACTGGTCAAAATGATGAAATTGAAAAGGAATTAAAA
>NW_006442497.1:5305349-5316083 GCF_000325575.1 Pteropus alecto | reverse complement strand
CTTATGGAAGCCGGAGATCTCCATGCTGGCCGTTATGATATCAATCAAATGCTTGGATTTTCCCCAACAGTGTGAAATGTTCCTTCTCTTATGCACCTAGCTATCCCAAGGCTATAGCCCTAAACAGGGGCATGATGGTACCAGTTAATCATTTTCACACATGCAGTCTCACTGGGGATTCACAGGTGCCTGTTAGCAGTGGCAGTAGTATTTGCCTCCACGCACATGATATTAGAAGGGTGGCTTAGAGAGCATGCTAGAGTTCTCATAAATGGGTTAGCTAAATTAAGATTTCATATCACAAACATTTCTTTTACTCCCTCAGGATCTTGATTCACTGTTTTAGGAATACCCTAGAATCTGCTTAACTCTCATTCTAGATAAAGCAACTGTGAATGGAGAGGTCTCACAGAACATATGTCGGTACCACTGGGCAGTCTCTCCAAAGATCCCTTGATTGCAGGAGGCTGGTAGAAATGGCTAAGCAATAAACCCTTGGAAGAGTGAAGGACCCTCCAAAGCAGCAAGAAAAGAAAGATGTTAGAGTCAGTGCTGATTTCTCCTGATTCACTAAGATGTGACCCACAAAATGTGGACCCACACATCTGCCCACTCATGCTCTCACCTTCGCCTGGTGGGATGGAGGGGAACAGGCAGGGGTATTCAGAAGTGGGAGGCTTCTGACCATGCACAAGCCTTCTAAGCATGTTTTCTGGCTCAGTCTGCAGAGCCACTCTGGTTCCTCAATGTCGCATGGTGGTGAGCCGAGCTCAATTTGGCAATAGGACCAAATGATCCAGTAAGGTAGCTAGTCTCCAGAGATAGCCCCAACAATTCCACCTCTCTCTGCAGGCACATGCTTCTCCTTACATTGAAAGGTGGACTTTATTTTCTCTTTGAATCTGGGATGACCTTAAGACTCCTTCTACCAATACAATGTGGTGGAAATGACATTCTGGGACTTTCCAATCCTATGCCTCAAGAAGGTTGTAAGTCTCTACTTTCTCCCTCTTAGAACATTTCCTCTTGGGATGCTCTGAGAGTCTAGCTGCCGTACTGGGAGATGCCCAAGATATATGGAGAATCCACATGGAGAACTGAGACTCTCCAACTGAGAGCTGAGCTCAGTAAACAGCCTGGGTCAATGTCCAGCCATGTGAATGAACCATCTCGGATGTTCCAGCCCAATCACACCTTCAAGTGTTTGCAGCCACAACCAAAAATTACATGTGTCAAAAGCAGTGTCCCGCTGAATGTAGACAACTCAGTTCATAGAACCATTAAAGGTAATAACATGGTTACTGCTTTAAGCCATGAAGTTTTGGGGTAGTTTATTACACAGCAAGAGATGCTGCCTTGCCAGAGGAGTATGATAGGCTAGAATTCCTTCTCAGAAATCTGTCTCAAATAGCTCTCATGAGTGTCTTGTCCTTGGCTGGCCTTAGGTGTGTGAGATCAGATGATCTAGGGCTCACATGAAAAAAGGGCCACCAAATACTAGTGATATAACAGCTGCAGTTTTTTTTTAATTTGAGATTACCTATTGAAGAAGATTAAGATCAAACAATGTAAGAAAGCCAAATTACTAAGCCTTAGCCTTTGAAATCCTCCAAAAGACTGACGTAAATTAAACATGGTTTCACAATGAAAAAAAAGTTACTGATTGGTCTTCTGTCTCAGTTCAAAGCCACACACAATTCAGCTCTAACAGGAAGAAAAAAGAGCCATAGTCCAACTGCCCAGACAAATTCTCAGGCTCTGTCTCTTTGGCCTTTGGTGTGTGTGCAGTGGGTAGACTCATTGTCTCTACTTTGTCCACAGAAACGCAGCATCTGACCCTGTAGGTGGCAAGGGCTTTAAGACTCTGATGTAAGGAACTTTGTATCTCCTGGTTCTGACACTCACAGGGCACCTGGTGGGCATGATAGCATACTGGTTACAAGCAAATATCTCCTGCATACAAATCTCACCTTTCACACTTATTAATTTATGTATGTTCTTTGAATCTCAGTTCCTTCATCTTTAAAATGATATAATAATTTCTCCCTCACAGTGATGATGTGAGGATTTAAGGAGACTTTAAGTGTTTGCAGATAAACAGAAATTTTCTAGTGTACCATTTTCATTCCTCTGCTGGTATTCTGACTACATTTTTTGAGATATTTTCTTAACATTTGTTCCAGAGATTACAACATTAACTTATTGCAATCTATTTCATGTTAATACTAACAATTCTGGTGAAATATAAAAACGTTCCTCCAATCCTTGCTCTATGGAAGAGATAGCTGCCAGCCTACTATTGTCATAATATGTTAGATCTTTATACAATACAGCTTATAACAATACTACAGTTTATAATTAGTTTATGCAATTATAATCATTTTATATCTTTAAAATCAGTTTAAAAAGAATAAATATATTTATATTTTCATATTTACCTATGTGTTTACCTTTTCTAAAAGTGCTTTTTATTTCTTCATATGGATCTGACTTATTGACTGCTGTCATTTTCTTCCAGCCTGATGGATTTCCTTTGACACTTCTCTTAAGGAAGGTTTACTAACAATGAACTCTCTTAGTCTTTGTTTATTTGTATTTATTTCACCTTAATCTTGAAACATCATTTTGTTGACTATGGAATCCTTGGTCGAATTATTTTTTCTTTCAGCATTCTGATTGTCATCCACTGCTTTCTGGCCTCCAATGTTTCTGATCATAGTCAGCTGTATTATTGGTCCTCATAAGTAATGAGTCACTTTTCTCTTGTTACTTTAAGGATTTTCTCTTTGTATTTGACTTCCAACAGTTTAACTGTAATGTTTCTAGATGTAAATTTTTTTTATCATATCTGGAGCTCATTGAGCTTCCTCAATATGAAAATTAATGTTTTTCATCAAATTTGGAAAGTTTTCAACCATTATTTCTCCAAATGATTTTTCTACCCCTTTGGAGGTAGTTGTAATATCTATGATATTCCATAGATCTCTAAAGCTCTGTTATTTTTCTGTTTTTTTTTTTTTCTGTTTCTCAGGCTAGATCATCTCAATTGGCCTATCTCCAAGTTCATTGACTCTTTCTACTGCTGCCTTACCCTGATATTGATCCTCTCCACCCAACTAGAATCACAGTCTCTGTCTGTGACATTTTCTTTCCTTGTTCCTTTGCCACTAAGATCACTTCTGTATGTGACAGTGCCTCAGGGTATGGTCTTTTCTTGCTCTCTGACCTATATTAAGTCAGCCCCTTTCAGCAGTGAAACTGCTAGTTTTCACTAGAATTTCCTCACTGATGGAGAAGGGATTGGAGGACAAGAACAGTCTTGGGCAAAACAGTACAGACCCTTGAATAAACTCTTCTCGATCTTTTCTATGTCTTTGGTTGATTTCTAGGGTTCTGAAATAGATGTTATTGACAGTTTTGCCCAATTTTTTTGTTGCTTTTTGCAGAAAGGATTTGCCAAGCTCCTCTTTTCTCCATTCTGGAAATCCTGCCCCTATACTAGCATTTTAAGGTTATTAATTTCAAGATTATGACTGTATGAGGCCTTTGTTGTGTCCACACTGTGGTAGGTAGTCCTTTGCTTTAGTGGCCTTTGCTAACTATCCATGGCTCCCAGTTTTCATGCCCTTGTGCTGTCTCTCCCACTTCAATCCAGGCTGGGTCTGTGACTTGCTTTAAATAGTGAATGCAATAGTAGTATCATTGTGTGAGTTCCAGACCTGGGCATTTAGAAGGACTGAAGCTCCTGATTTTGAGCTCTTGGGAGCCCTGAAGCACTGCCAAGTAAGAATTTCAGCTACCCTGCTAGAGAGACCATGGAAGAGAACATATAGTGAGTGAGAGGCCTTAAGACTATATGGAACTGAGGAATGTAGCTGACAGTGAGAAATGAAGCCTCGGAAATTTGATTCCAATAAAGCCACTTCAGCCAGTCCCAGCCATTCGAGACTTTCCAGCTTAGGCACCAGATAGATGAGTGGAGAAGCCATCTTGGAATTTTAAGCCCCAGCAGGCATCACATGGAACAGAGGTGAGCCATCCTTGCTATGTCCTATATGGATTTCTGAATACCAGAAGCATGAGAAATAATTAAAATTATTGTCACTTAAAGCTACTGAGTAATAAATAACAATTTAAGCGACAGATAACCAAAATACCCCGGTAAATTAACCACATCTGGCCTCTTGTTTCTTGTTTCAGCCCCCACACATCTGTCAAGGTTCAAGAGCCTCCTGATCTCAACTCATTTGTCCCTATCCAAGTTTTGTTGTGTTCTGAGTATGTGACCTGCACAATGCTCTGCAGAAAACCCTGCAAAAATAGGAACTTAATAAAAGGCTTCATGTTGACATTCACAGTTAATATGATCATGAGTCACATCAACTATTACAAGCTAGGAAACAGACCACTTTTCCCTCCTTAGTCATCACATCGCGTTGGCAGGTTCAAGGCAACACTTCAGTCTACACACCCTTCTAATACCAAAAGCCCTCACTGATAAAGTCTGTTGATTCCATTTCCGTCTGTGGGTTTTCTCAATTTTGAGCCTGTTTGGATTAAGGGCATTTTGTTTTCTCCAAAGCCAATGTGTCCTGGTTCAGATGCCTACTTACATGGAAGGAGCTCAGAGTCAACTGAATGAAGAGTCGTATAAGTTTTGAAAATCCTTGAACTTGATCATCAGTGATGAAAGAGAAGAGAATCTCGTGAACACCCAATAAAGGAATGAGAACCAGTGTCGATTTTGCCAATCTGCAAATGACAACCAAATAACTTTCATTAGGGCCACATTGGAAACAGGCAACATTTTCTGTTCTTCTGTGAATGCCTTTATTGAAGCTCGTATAGTTGACTTTCCAGTTCGTTTCCTTGGCTACACATAGAATGCCTTAAAGGCTAGTGTGGTCTTGTTCACTGATGTATCCTAACACCAGACTCATAGCAGATGCTCAGAAAACAACATGAATTGAATGAATGAAAGAATGAATGAGCCTAACACCAGACTCATAGCAGATGCTCAGAAAACATGAATTGAATGAATGAAAGAATGAATGAATAAATTCTCCCATATAGATTAGGATATACCTACGGATCTTAACATTTTGCCTGATGGTAGATTTTCATGCACATGGCTGTCACTCTGGGACACTATACCAAGTTTGACAAATATCCTATTATCTGGCTAACTGGTGTCTCTATCTCTTTTTCTACTCAGGACCTCTAATGTCAGTGCTTTATTGAGCCTAAAAGGGGAAAAAAATGGCTTGCCCAGGATCATACAGCCACTAAGTGGCAAATACCTGCCTGGAAGCAAGACTTCTGACTTCACACTCAAGCCCTGCATACTCTACTCAGAGTTTCATCATCAGCCCCCGTGCTGCCCCTCAACTCTGGTGATGGCAAGGGTTACAGGAAATGAGAAATTGATCCTCCTCATAAAAAGTGGTATGTGGAAGCTCCCTGTTGTATACACTCTACATAAAAAAGACAAACATTCCTTTGTACCACCCACATGCAAAGTGTACAGCTGGGGCCCAAACATTCCATATCATATATCAGTGGTTCCCAAACATGGCTATTTGACTCTTAGAATTTTTTACAGAGTTTATGTACACACACACACACACACACACACACACACATATATATATATACACATACATATATATGTATATATACATACAAACGTATACATACACATCTTCCTCAGCCCCAGTGACAACCCTCTGAATCTAAACCTTTGAAGGCTAGATCCCGGAAATGTGAATTTTTAAAGAATTCTCCATGGGATTCTGATAAGCGGCTACATTTGAGAACAACTGCTCTTTATCATTGAGCTGCTTCTTGATTTAAAACTAACTTGGCGATGGTGACTCATATTCAGGACACAAACAAAGCTACTATCTTATACACATTGGGGGGAAAAAGAGCTAATCGTAATGATTTTTTTTAGCCCAAGTCACTTATTTAAAGGGCCAGACTAAGAGGTTTCTCCCAAACTTTGTGGAATTAAAGACGTGGAAATATGGAGGGTCACGGGCAGCTCATGGACAGTGTCTTCAGGGAGGTTTAACTCCATCCAAGAGAAAGCAGCACTTACTGCAAATCCTGTGTCTGTGAGAGCCATTCTAATGCAATGGTTTCAAAACACCTCACCTTTGTGCCCTAAAAGGACCTAAAGACTGCGAAAGCTGAGCAGGAGTCACTAAGAAGGAGGAACTCCACCTGGGCACATGGGCTGCATGTCCCATGGCCTTGACCATCGAAGAGAGGCCAAGGAGTGGGGAGTCTGAGACACAGGCCCTCATAATGTGGTTCTCCTGTGCTGAGCTCACATCTACCCCTACTTCCACCCACATAGCACTTACTTAGCTAAGCAACAAGTAGGTGCTCCCAAGGAGAGACTATTTCAAGAGAGTGTTTTGTTTTTGTGTCTGTTTTTAATTTCCAGAAGTGTTTTAAACCCCTCTAGCTCAGAGGTTCCAAAGTGGTGACATGAATTGTATTTGATCTACAGACATTTTCTGCTTATGCTAGGAAGTGATTTTTGTTACTGAAGCCATCTTTAAATGATTAAGAGATTTTGATGAAAGATGTCCAGGTTTCCAGCTTCTTTTAAAATATGGGGAGATCTGGCAACACTGGGCCCAAATTCCTGCTTGGTAATAATTGGCTAGAAGCTAAGAGTGGCTGTCCCTTTAGAGGGAACATGTGTTCAACTCTCAATCAGCCTGCTGCAACCTTGCAAGCATTTGAGTCTGTGACACTTGCCTTTGGTTATCTGAGTTTTAAGGACACATATGTACCCATGTCAACTTATTCTTAGGGCCTTGTTATGGTATTACGATTTTTAAATAAAATTTTAATTTCAGAATAACTTTAGATCCGTAGAGTAGTCACGATAGTACAGAGAGTTCCCAAATACCTTTCATTTTGTTTCCTCCAATGTTAAAATTTTACATTAACAGGTACATTTGCCAAAACTGAGAAACCAATGTTGGTACATGACTAATAATTACACTCCAGACTTTATATGAATTTCACCAGTTTTTCCACTAATATTTTTTTTCACATTCTGGGATCTAATCCAAGATTGCACATTTAGTATGAGATGATTTTTAAAGAATGACCACCTTTTTATGAAGTTTTGGGCCATTTTAGTAACTACCACCTCTTGGGATGAATTTCAGAAGGGATTTCCCATTCTTCACCTCATAGTACTTTTTTCTTGGACAAAGTACTATTTGTGTCCCTGTTCAGATGAAAATCCATAAATATCTATAGCAGTTTACTCTTATGAACTGTTTATGTTTATTTTTCATTTGTAATCATTTGTTTATTTAAATGGCTTAGTTTATTACAGTGGTTTAGCTCTTCGACAAATATTTATTGAGCATCTGAACAAATAGGAGGAGCTGGGCTCAAAGGTAGTAGAGTATCTGTGGCCTGGGTTCAAACCAAGCAGAAACAGTACTTGAGCCTGGGTAAATTATTTAACCTCTTTATCTGTAAAACTGAGGATTGTACTACTACTAATATAATATAAAATATTAAAATAATAATAATATTATTATAATAATACCTGACAGTGTAATTGTAAGGATTAAACATGTGGCAAACCCGCCAAATAAATGGTATCTGATACATGATGAATGATCACTAAAATTTAGCTATCCTTATTTCTAAAGAAGTCATCCCTGCCCTCTAGTTGCTTACAACCTCAACAACTTTGATCAATTTTACTTCCATTTGTGAATTTTATCATGTTTGCTTGCCCACCAGAAAGAGCTTTGGAGTTTAGCATGTGAAGAAATGATTTTCCTTTAAAAATTCATTAAGAGCTCTGCCCTACACATCACACAAACGGTTAAGACTATCCAGGAAAAAGGAGTCGTCTCGGTGCTGGCAACACAAAGAGAGCTCCCACCACGCCGAGGGGCCAGGGATGTCCGTCCGCCTTCCAGGACCATTGCTCTCCCTCAGGCATGCTCTCCTTCTCCAGGCCAAATGGATGAGCCAGTTATAGTTTCCTCTGCTTCAGCGGTGGAAGCCCAGGGACAATGGCTAGGACTACAGAAGTTTCTCCAGCTCCTAGCAACTTTCCATTTTGGCAAGGCCTAAAATGTGTTTAACTTAAACTTCCCTAAAATAGACTCTTGGAGGGGGACCAAATCTTGAGAGCTGTTTTCTGAAAGTTCTCAAAATCTGGGAAAGTTGGAGGCAGGCCTGTTCCTACCAGAGTTTAGACAAAAATGCACTAGACCCCATCACCTAGTGGGAAGAGAAGAGCCTTCCGACATGGAAGAGTGCAGTGTGAACTGGGGGTGCTGAGGACCCACAGGGGTGACAGGAAGCAGCCCTCCTAGAACTTAGAAATGAAGGAGGTTGCACTGCTTGGAGAGAAAAACGGGCGAATGTGCTCACTGTTGCTACAGGACTCACCAGCTCAGAGAGTAAAATAAAGTGGCCTGCGTGTCCTGAGCGACAGGGCCCTGACGTTTAGCTAATTAATAATCACAAGCAATGCAATTGCTTTGTACTCTGCATGAGAAAGAGTCAGTAAACAGAAAGCAGATGGCTGACCAAAATGGCAGGAAGTATCACAAAGAAGCAGGGAGTTCTCAGTACTTATCCAGTCCTATCTGTGGAGATTCTGGGGAATGAACTTCCCTCTCACCATGCAGGTGGCACCACGGGACAGTGGTGGTTTTTCAGGCCACCAGCAAGGATTCCTTCATTGCCAATCACTTTACTTGAGGATGTGATCACCAACAATCTTCTGGTGACCGCTTTGTGTCTCTGGATCTTCCGGTGTCAACGAGGACTGGAGGCACAAGGAGGAACCCTGCTCCACTCCCACCTTCCACAGTCTCTAAGAATGAATAGTTATATAGTCTGATTTACATATTAATCTCTCATAAGTTTGGTTGGCATCAATCAGCTCTCCAAAGTCTCAGACACTCAGGAACACTAATAGGTCCCCAGTACGGTCGCCGGTTATTGACAAACTTGCTAAGATGAGGTGTCTTATCCTGGGAGGCCTCCAAGTAGGCATGCGCCCAGTTTCCTCTCTTCAAGCCTTTTTCTCACACAAATATGGGAGAAAGGAAAGTTTTCAGACACGTTGTGTATGTCAGGCAGGGTTACTCTTTCTCTTCCCAAAATAGCTATCCTAAATCATACTGGATCTCCCCAGTATCTTGATTTATGTTTCCCTAAGATCATTGGGTAGTGCACACCCCAGGACTGTGCAAGTGATCCATTTGGTATTGGAAGACAATCTAACAAAAGAAGACAATAGAAATTTTATGTATATTAATTTTTATCTATCCTTCATAATTTTCTATTTTTTGGTATATGTTATAAGGTATATACTAGTTCAGCACACCATGTGTACATACGTTGAGAGTCATGCTCAAAATTTCTTGCATAACTCTAAAATGTTTCTTGGAAAAAGGACATAAAGCCTGTTTAGAAACACATTTGCCTTGTTTTTCTAGAGCATCTGATCCAGTGGTCTCCCACTCTGGCTGTATATCAGAATCTCCTGGATACTCGACTGTAAGAAATCTATGTGGGGGGCTCTATCCCTCGCTCACTGAGTCGGAATACCCAGTGGAGGGGCTCACCAGTCTATGCTTTTGGCCAGCTGTCAGGAGATGCTTAGGAGCAGGCAGGATGGAAAGCTATTATAAGGGCCACTAAAGATAGGAAGATATGGTGGGCTTTGGCGGCACATAATAGCAGGGTTTAGGCTTCAGTCTGTGTGGAAAGTGGTGCCTTGGCATTTGCCTGCTCCCTGTTCCTATCTTCTGGGAATATTGTCTTCTGTTGGGTTTCCAGGGTGCCTGAGTTTCCCCTGCACCTGGTTAGTGAGAGGACAGCCTTCTCTGAATGGACCCTCACAGTGCAGAGTAGAGCAGCTCTGCTCTTGGCCTTGGATCTCCACCCTAAGAGAGTGATAGAAAAGACTGAGCCTTGGGAACAGGGCCAATAAACAAACAAACAAACAAACAAAAAGACAAAAAACTGTCAGCCGCTTGGAGGCTCCATCTCAGGCACCAAGAAAGACAGCGATGCTCTGTGTGGTCCAGGACAGCCAAAGTGGCCCATGACTAGGGGTTTTTGTAAACTATTTGGGCCAATTACAGTATGTATTTGGCCAGTCCTGACCATGTGTGTTTATCCTTGTGACCTCCTGGAGAGACAGTTTTAGGTAGACAAGATTTGGATCCCGGGCAAATACTACTCACCACACCTGATTAGATTGGGACAGCTGTATCTATGACCTCCTTTTATCCTCATAACAAGTAGGAGGTGGGTCTGGCATGGCACTCCCACTTTACACATCAGAAAACAGGCCCAGAAAGGCCAAGCGACTTGTCCAAGGTCAGGCACAGAGTCTGGGGTCATGGCCAGCATCAGCCCTCCTGACTTGCGTTCCACACCAACATCCCAGTCTTTGGTAAGTTAGGATGTGTGCTCCTTGCAGACAAGGTCCATATCATATTTACCTTTTATTCCAAGTACAGTGTCAGGCATATTGTAGGCATTCATTAAATATTTTTCAGATAAATAGAAAAACTACCTTCCCAGTGTACCTGGGTCAGGCCCTATTCTGGCCTTAGTCAAGTGAGAAAAAGAACTACAGACATCATCATTTACACCTCTACCTCTGGCCTGCCATGTAGACTAAAATTCCTACCCTTAGAGCTACTCTTTTGAGTTAAAACA
>NW_006442497.1:5277736-5305276 GCF_000325575.1 Pteropus alecto | reverse complement strand
TGAACACATCCCATAAGTAATAAAGAGTAACTGGAAAAAGAAGGAGGGATACCTTTATTCATCATTCATTCATTCATTCATTCATTTTCACTCATTCATTTGTATTTACAGCAATGCAGATCTCCATAAAAACCTATGATCTGACTTACTGTAAACTGAGACTACTATCACTTTGAAAGGCAGAAGATGGGATTCAGCAAAGGCATGTCATAAAGAAAGAGTAGCTTTGTGAAGAATGTACTTCTTTGTACTCCAAAAGTTTGTGGTCTTATTTCTCAAGGTCTCAAAAATATCCAAATATTCTCTTTTGAGTTATGAATATGTTTTTTATTCTGTTACCTCAAATCCCTCCAGAAGGAAGGCAACTACCTAACTTTCCTCCATATCATATTCTTCTTTCCCTGTAAACCACCTATTTTTAGGAGCACTTTACCAGTTTCCTGCTGGGGGAACGTGTGTCCTTGACTGCACACCATTTACTTCATTTTCATGGGGCCAGAAGGTCCTCACCATTGGCAAAAGCCCTATGCGATCCTTTTTCAGAAGGACTCTCCCTGATACCCTTGTCTTAGGAGATAAACATAGGGATGCAACTCATTTTCCCTCTCCTAGGACATTAGCTAGAACAGCCAGAAGAGATCACAACAATCTTGAATTACTGGGTGCCAACCTCAGGCCACTCACCTGTATTTGTAATCTCTGAAGCACATTTGATGGGCTTTGAGCTTAGAAATGAGAAGTTTGAGAATTTTCAGGAAGATGAAGAAATTGACCTTGGGGGGAAAAAAAAGCAGATATGGGTAAGTGATGGACTCCATATAGCTATGAATATCGAAGTCACCCTGGGCCTTGCCATTAGATCCTTGTTCATGTAAATCAGGGGCAGTTTGGCAGATAACTGGTCAGGTAGTAAGTATTTGTGGTGATCCCCACTCTTCCAAAGGTCATTTCAACTGAAAGCCTGGGAAGGTTCCTGAAAGTCATTTAGTTTATTCGTCTGCTTCAGGGATGCCCACCACTACAGTCATCTGAGAAAGGCAGATAGACATTTACATTATTATTATTAACTAACATTTATTGGATACTTACCAGACATTGGGCTAACTTTCCATACATTATCTTATTTAATCCTCACAACAACCCTCTGAAGAAGCCACACTATTTTTATACCATGACACAAAGAGAAAACAGAGGCACAAAGGAAGCAAGTACAATCCCCAAGTTTGCACAGGTAGTAAGTGACTGAGCTGGTGGTAATTAAATCCAGATGTATCTGTTTACAACCCTCTGTTCAGTTTAACAGAATGCCACATTGCCTGCCTTCCGTAGAGAGCTCCAATCTATCAGTGTCTAACTTGAGGTCTTGCTGCTGCCACAGAATTCACTGGAAAGCACACGTCCTCCACTCTCTAGACTGCTTTCCGCAATGGTCACGGATTGGGGAAATTCAACACTTCGTTGTCAGCCTTGGCAGAAATTTAAAGATACGTCTGCAAATTCTTTGACATCTCCCTCTTCAAAAACCAGAGGTTAATTTCTCCTTCCTTCTAGAATGTGAGCTAGACTTAGTTGTTTGTATCTAATGAAAAAAAAATATGGTAGCAGTGATGCTATGTGACTTCTAAGGTTAGGTCTTCAAACAGATGGCTTCCATCTGGTTCCCTCTCTCTCTCTCTCTCTCTCTTTCTCACTCCCCCCCTCCTCCCCCCATCTCTCATTGCTCACTCTGAAGAAAGCCAACCACCACATTGTGAGGACACTCAAGCAGCCTATAGGGAGACACATGGGAGAACTGAGTCCTCCTACCCACAACCAGACCCACTTGACAGCCATGGGTATGAGTGACCTTGGAGGCTAATCTTCCAGCCCCAGTCAAGCCTTTAGATGGTTGCAGCCCTGGCCAATATCTTGACAGCAACTTCATGAGTCTCCTGGAAAGGTAGAAGAGGGAGTGGTCGAGTGTGGGTAGGACTTGGAGAATGAGAACAAGGTTTGTGAGAAGTGATACTAGAGAAAGAGGAAGGGCTACTTCCTGCAGAGCCTTTCATGGTCACACTAAGGAGCTTGGGTTTTCTTCTGAAAACAATGGAAAGCCAGTGATGAATTTTAAGCAGACAAGTGACCTGGTCAGATGTGCGTTTCTGCATTTCAGAAAGGTCATTTTAGTAGAATTGTGGAGAATGGTTTGGATGATAGGAAGACTGGAGGAGGGGAGACCAGTTAGGAGGCAGTTTCAGAGTTCCTGAGGGAGGATGATGGAGAAGTGAAGTAAAGCAACAGCCCTGGTACATCAGTGATGGAGAAGGATTCAAATTATTAAGAAGTATGAGTCAAATGACCTTTATTATTTGTTGGATGTGGGGGTCAAAGATGACCCCAAAGGTTCTCGGTAGACCTCAAATGTGTGGTAGTGACCAATGGAAGAGGAAGAGCATTGGAGGGAGGAGGGGGAGGAGTCCAGTAATTTTGGACACAAAAGATGTCCCAAGGTATTTTTATTCAGAGATATCTATTTCTGGACATGAGCAGAGAGGTCCCAGACAGAGCATGGGGCCATTAGAGTAGGCGAGATTGTCGATGGTCTCTATGTAAATAGCGAGAAAAAGAGGTTTAAGAGGGCCACCTTATAACAAAGGGGGAGAGTGGAGGAAGTGGAGACGGCAAAGGAAATTGAGAAAGAGTAGGTAGGGCAATTGGAGCGAATCACAAGGAAATGGTATTGTGGTAGCTCACAACAGGAAGAATTTTAAGAAGGTTTAAATGCTACATGAAGCTTAAGCAAAACAAGACAGCTTTTAGCAACAAGGAGCTCACCAAGAGAAGCTGCAGTTCACAGGAGGGAGCATAAACCATATTGCAACGCTTTGTTTCATGAATGAAATGTGAAGATGGGAAACAGCCAGTGTACATGACGTTTAAGAGGCTTGGCTGAGAAATGAAGCAGAATGATGGTACAGTAGTCGACAAAGGATGCAGAATAGAGATAAGGTCTCCCCACTTTTATTTGCAGGGCTGAAAAGGGTTTTGCTTGCAGTTGTTTTTAAAATTGAAAAGACTTAGGCATGCCTCTATGCAATGGAGAAATTGCTGATAAAATGGTAATTGGGTGACAATGGAATAAATTCTCTGCAGATATTGAGCCAACACAGTACTAATGTTCCTCCAGAAACAAAAACCTTTAACTACATATTGAAACATAAGCTGCAGAACCCACATATACCTGTTTTGACTTGCCATACTGGCTTTAGGAAAATCAGTGCTCAAAGCTAAAAGCCTAGGGTTTCAGGCAAGAGGCTATTTATCCAATCCACAAGCTAACAAGAATGATGGAGATTCCCAGACAAAGAATATTTAGTAACAGAACACTTAAATACAAACTAAGTGTAACCAAGTAATTTATCCCTTTTAATGGGATATCTGTTTTTCATGACAAAGAGAAAACATTTTGTCCTTGGCTTAGTGATTTGTTGAACTTGGGTATTTTTCTTACAAAATAAGCTCCACAGAGGAAAGGGACGTATTTCAACAAATTAATTTCAATCAGGACTGTCTCCTCAGAAATGACGGATTCTAATGAAGAGCATATTGATTTGTTGTTCTTTCTGTCTTCCAGAGACTAGTCAGTAGAAAAAGGGCATCAACCAATGGGCCATAAAGAGGAAGTACTTCTTCGCTGCCATGAAATGAAACACGGAGCCCTGTTCATCTAGGCTTCCCAGAAGACAAGTCGGGAATCACATTTGGATGGTACTATTCATCATTTGTGCACAAGCAGTAAAAAGTCTGAATGAGGAAATTTTTTTAGCACCCAGTGAACAAACTCCTCTTGGATTCTGTGACCAAATTAGGGGTGCGTAGGATCTTAAACATAATAAAGCTTCCTTTATGTCCTAGACGGTACAGAATGTGTTATCAAAATGTTACATACAGTTTTGGTGACACTGCTTTGGCAATCTAGAACTTGTACTCAGATCTGGGCTTGCAGGTTGGCAGAGGTCATGGCCAGTTTGACAGGGGTTCATCTACCCCTGAACTCAATTACCTACCCCTAAGCCCGTCCTCTGACTTGCTGTGTGGACTAAAATGCCTACCTTTAGAGCTACTCCTTTGGGTAAAACATGTCATTCCTAAGAGCCCCTTTGGAATGCACCTATCACAGGTAAGGAGTAACTAGGAGAGAAGGAAAAGAGCCATTTCTTTGTCTCTCATTCATTTGTTCATTCACTTTTTTAAAAAATGAAAGTTTCAGTAAATTCCTATGATTTTACTTACATTCACCATGAAAAGCAGAATATGGGATGCAGCAAAGGTAAGTTTTAATGATGTGGAAAAATCTGAGATATGAAGAAAATCCCACTGAGCCTTTCAGAGGAGGGGAGTACGGAGTGAGGATATGTCTTGGGAAACCCGAGCCGCAGAAAGGCCCTGAGCTCCTGGTGAAGAAGAAACCTAGAGAGGGATGAGGTCATTGAAAACTAATTTTACTAATTCTGCAACTTTGCCAAGTCCTCTAGCTGTCAGAGAAGATTCAGTAAGAATGAATGAAGGCATTTGACTTTATGACTTCACAAAGTCAATAGATGGTTCATTCAATTGACTATCTCAAAAACACCACCCAATGGGGTATTCAATCTGCTAACTCTAGAAATCAGAATATGAATTGAACAATCTTGCACAGCTTACTCATTTTGTAAGGCTGTCCTGAAAGGGTTAGGCTAATCAAGGCTTTATGGGTTTTCTACTGGGAGGAGGAGAGACTAGGATATAAGACTATACCGTCGTCCAGGATGCTTCTATACTAAAAGTATACTCAAGGGTAGCAGGTTAATTTAAGTAGTGGAGTCTTATGTCCTGAAGGAGTTGAGAGTTATGCAATTTCTGTGTCTGGTGAAAGACCCAAAGAACATTTGGATTTTTCAGGTTGTCACATTATGCTCATTTCTGAAACAGAGAGAACCAAGAGAGTAGCAGATGAAGTTGGCTGATATTTCTGGAAATCCAGCATAATGTACATTCACATCAACCCAGAGGTCAATTAGCAAATTCAGACCCAGTCTGGGAACTGGTGAGAGAAGCCCAGCTATGATAACTGGGCATGCTCACCAGAGAGGCTAAGTCTGGGATGGGAGACATTTCTTAGAACTGCTCTGTTCACCATGTGCAGTTGGCTTTTCCCAGAAGCCTCTGTTCTATCTCCAGAAAATAGGTACCAGCCTCAAATTTGGCCAAGATGAAAGATTGTGAAGTGCCCTGAAGTGCCAAATGCTATCATCTTGATCTTCATTATTATATTACTTTTTAGTACTTCAGTTTAAATAGAAGATATGTAGGGTCAGGAAATTCTTTTCTTTTCTTAACACAATAAAAGTGGGAAATTTGTTGGTTTTGTTTGTTTGTTTTTGCTTATTTCATAATCTAGTGGAGTTAGGGGAGCTCTGCTCCATGTAGTCATTTAGGGACCTATGTTCCTTTAATGTTGTAGTTCAAGGAATTTTATTTTGGAGTTCAGGTTATGTCTACTCAGGTCAGTGCAAACCTGCAATGTGTGGTCATATGACCAAACATGAAGGCAGATATTGGCTCAATCATGGTCTGATGAGCCTCCAAATGAAAACTATTAGGCTCTGAATTTCCTGAGGGCAGAAACTATATAAACATACATCTTTTTTCCCTTAGAGGAATCAAGCTAAGCACAAAGAAGGTGCTGAATAAATGTTAAATAAAGGTATAAGAGAGCAAATGAATGCAATTCCAGTGCTAAGGAAGCCCAACATGGCAAAAGTTCTGATTCCATCAATCTGAGGTGGAGTCCAGGCTAGGTATTTTTTTAAACCTTCCATGTTCTTCCAACGTGCAGGCACTGTCTAGTCCAGGATTCCTCAACCTCAGCTTTATTAAAATTTGGGTCTGGATAATTCTTTGTTGTGGGGGCTGTTCTGTGCACTGTAGAATGTTTAGCAGCATCCCTCACCTCGACCCACTAGGTGCCATTAGCATCCCCACCCTAGTTGTGACAATTAAAAATGGTCCAGACATGGCAAATATCTTCAGGGGAAGAACCACCCTTGATTACGGACAACTGATCTAGTCCAGCTCTGATTTTATAGGTAAGGAAAGAGAAGTCCAGAGAGGTCAACTCACTTGGCTAAAGTACAAACGGCAAGTTAGTCATGAAACTCAGGTTCCTGACTCCTAGACAGGCTCCTTCCACTTCACTATAGAGCCTTTCTTTCCTTTTTCATGTCTGGTAGAACACATAAATTCCACTATCCTGGGAACCCTGAAACCAGGGTACAGAATCCTAGAGCTGGGTGGGTTGGGAAAGCATCAGGTTCAGCACCCTGTTCTTCAAGATTCTCTTCTTAGAAATTAATAGAGATGGATAACACAAAGCCTTTCTCTTTGGTCCATGTCAATGTTTTACTAGTTCATAGTCAAATGTTCTTTCTTGTCACCAATGAGAATTTTTCCCATTTCTATTCAAGACTATTTCCTCTTGTTCAAGCTACTGTAGACACGGACAACAATAGTTCAGAAATGTACTCTGTAAGACCTTCGTAGACACAAGGATGGTTGTAAAACTGTCCCTTCCAGGCATGCCTATTGACTTTCCTTAATTTGGGGGAATAGAGAGATTCATAAAGCTCTCAGTCTCCAAGGAGGAAGAGAGTTCACCAGGCAGATGTGGGGCCATCAGATGGGCATTCCAGGCGGAGAGACGGCATATGCAAAAGTATGAGAGGAGTGAAATACCAGGATAGATGTAGGAAACTGTGAGTTTCTCCATATAAATACAGCATGGGTGCTTGTGGTGGGAAGGCTAGGCAGGAAATAACAACGCTTACCACACTAAGGAGTTCGGAACAAGCCTGAAGGCAATAATGAGCCATTAAAAAGTTGCAGGTAGAAGACAGACAGAATTAAATTTTGCTCAAAGAAGACCACTCTGGTTGCAGTACATTGCCAGGGGCAAGAATGAAGAAAGGAGACCAGATAGAAGGCTTTTACAGAAGTCTGCACAAGAAACCCCAAGAGGCTGAAGAAGAGTGGGATTAAGGAAAAGGAGACAGCTTGGAGAGATCTTTAGAAGAAGAATTGACAAGGCTTGAAATCCGAGTGGATGTTGCAGGGAAGAAGAGGAGAGAAGCTAGGAGGGCACCCAGGTTTCTGGCTTACGTGGCTGGTAGATGGTTGGTGGTGTCATTCATTGGGCAGGGCAAGCAAGGGGAGGAGGTATGGATGAAATGGGTGAGCTAAGGTGACTGTGTCCATTTCTGTGTAGCTGGACATGACTGGAGTTGTAGAAGCAACAGCATGCAAAGGTCATTTTATCTAAGATGAGAAGACAAAGCATATTCTCTTATCCTGGGAGGACAGAATGTGGTTCCAAGAACTAAGAAGCACCAAGAGAAACTAGCGCACAGGTCAGCCAGCCGTGGATGTCCAAGCAGCAAGTTCTAGAGCAGTGGTTTGAGCCCTAGCAGTCCATTTGAATCATTTGGGGGCTTTCAAAACCGCAACTGCCTAGGCCTCACCTCTAGAATTTTTTATGTAATTCTCTGGGGTATAAGCCACTGTGAAGTTTCTAATGCACAGCCAGCTTTGAGAACCACTGGTGTGTGGGCAAAGGGCTTCACAGACTTTAATGAACACCTGAAGTCTCAGAATTTTGTCATAATACAGATTCTGATTCAGCAGGTCCAGGATAGGGCCTGAGAACCTGGATTTATAACAAGCACTCAGGTGATCACACTTTAAGCAGAGTGTAGCAAAATGTTTTTCAACTCTGGCTGCACATTAGAATCTTTAGACTACATCTGAGTTCAATGAAACACAAATCTCTGGGGGTAAGACACAAGCAAAAGACACCCAGGGAATTCCAAGAAAAACCAAGATTGAGAATCATTGATGAAGCCTCTAAAAGATTGCAGGGGAAACTTTAGGAGTCCAGCTGGACTGAGTCTGAGCTCCATCCTAGAGAGAGCCTGATGGCCTCCATTCTGCTTCATTCTGCCTGGTTAATGAGAATCTTCCAGTGCCCAGAAGTGTGGGTCACAAGTGTTCACTGAATAAGTTTACGGAGGACCTGCCATATGCTTGGGCTGGCTGCCAGGATGAATAGAACACGGGGCTTGCAGTCACAGCAGACAGATTTTAAACAAATGTTTGCAATAAAACATTGCTGGCACTGTAGCAGAAGTCTGTACGAGATCCAGGAAGGACATGAAGGAGTGTGTGACCACTTCTACTTGTGTGAGGTGAGTGTTCAGGTACAGCTGCCAGGTGGATAAGGCAGCAGAGAAAGGGAGTTCAAAACCAAGGAGAATCTGAAGCAAGGTACTAGTACATGAGAGATCCTGGAGCAGTTGGTACTCCAGGCACATGGGCTGGAGGCGATAGACATTTTAAAGTCAGCAGCATGGCATTGTAGTTACAAGTGTGAATGTCATCCAGTCAGATCCTTTGGGCTAAGATCTGGTTCCCTCACTTACTGGCTCTGTGACTTTAGGCAAGTAACTTGTCATCTCCTCAGCGTCCTCACCAATAAAAGAAACATATAATGGCACCTACCTCAGAGGTTTGCTGGGAAGATTAAATGAGTTATACACACAAAGCACTCAGAATGGTTCTGGAATGTAGGTGTATCTCAATAAATGTTACCGAGCAGTAATGGACGTGCCCAGCCAGGAGGTGGGTACTGGGATCACAGCTAAGCAGTGTGGCTGGAGAAGAGAGAATTGTGGAGAAGTGAGAGATGGGGTGGGGGTGAGGCGGGGCTCAGGATGCCACACTGGGATGTATGTGGTCAGATTTCACTTTGAGCCCTTGCTCTTAGCTGTGTGTAGAATGACGAGAGGGGCAATAACCAGGAGCATGCATGCCACGGCTCAGGCCAGGTGTGACACAGGCCTCAGAATGATAAAGCATATCTCTACATTCTTATTTTTCCTGCCATTTCAATGAACATTTTTCATTCCTGGTCACACCCAGGTCTTGGCAGAGTATTGCTTACTATCATGAATAAATACTGATGCTCTTCTATAAAAACAAGCTTTTTCTTTTATGAAACCACAAACACAATATTATTTACATAAAATAGCAAAAATGAAATGCCTGGCAACCCCTTGGAGAAGAGAGAAGGCAGAACACGGATGGCAGTGCCTGGCTCATGGGTATCCAGAGGTGATGACCCCATGCCTAGACAGAAAGACTTTCTGCTTCCCTCCAGGATCCTGCTTATCCTTCCAACTGTGTGCTAACTCTGTCCCTTCCCCTGGCTTCCTGGGCAGATTTCATTCACTCACACTGCCATCTAAAGGAGCTTGAGATTCTGGGCCACTCAAAATAAGGGCCCTTCTTTCTCAGGGCCTCATCATCTCCTGACTTTAACCTCCATCACATTTTGGGTTAATGTTGATTACATGTTTTCTTCTTTTAAAAGAAGCTTCGTTAGTCTCCCCTCCTTCTGCTAATGGTATGAAACTCCAAGCCAATAGCTTCGCTATCCCTGGGCTGGTCCGTAGCTGAAGGTGCTTGTATTCCCAGGGCCTTGTACCCACCATGACCATTCCATACGGGATCACTGAGCTGATTATAAGTTTCTAGACATAGCTTGAAGACCTAAAGAGAAGGCGGCTGGTAGTATAACCCTGAGTTTAGGTCCCGAACCAGAACAAGAAGTTTCTAACTTGATCTTTCTCATTCAGCAGATCCTACTCACAGCTGAGTCTCCTTCTCAAAGGATCGGGCCTAGGCTTTCTGAGCCAAAGAATTTGGTGGGGAATGGCAGGGGGGCAGCAAGGGGGTGGAGGTGGGGTCCTCCACAACTGCTGAGCTCAGAGAGGAAAAAGAGTGGCAGGATGGTCCTTACTGCCACACAAAGCAGCATGGGTCCTCGGATGATCCACCAGATTTTCATATTCCCATTGATTCCCCAGCACCTGCAGCAAAGAGTAGGCAGTAAAAGAAGACGAAATAAGGATGAGGCTGAACATAAAAAACATCATGCCATCTGGAAAAAGGATGTTCATACTCAAGACTTACCTTCCACCTATCATTCTCCTAAGAAGTAGGAGAGGAGAAAGAGGACTCAAATCTCTTTCTATTAGTATGGTACAGTTGACTTTTCTTACCATTAAAGTGCTCTTCAATACTAACAGCTTGGTGTATATTTTTACATACTTTTCTCCATGTTTATACAAATATATTTTCTTAATTATATAAGGGACTTTTTGGTGGTGATTATTTGGAGGAAGAAAATGTGATCACATAATATATATTATTCAGCAACAGTCATAACAACATGCTGTTGAGATTCAATCCATAGAGAAAAAAAGCTGTAGAACTAACTAGTTTCCTCAGTAGCCTCATAATATTCCACAATATAGGTATGTCACAATTTGTTCATTGATTCCTATATCGATGGATGTTCAGAGGTTTTTTTTATTTGTTTTTGTTTGTTTGTTTGTTTTACTTTTTAAATGAGATATAATTGATATATAACATAATATTGGTTTCAGGTATACAACATAATGATTCAATATATAACTATATTGCAAAGTGATCACCACAATAAGTTTAGTTAACATCCATCACCACATATAGCTACAATTTGTTTCTCTTATGAAGAGAACTTTTAAGGCTCAGTCTCTTAGCAACTTTCAAATATACGATACAGTATTATTATCTATAGTCACCATGCTGTACATTATATTCACAAAACTTATTTATTTATAACTGGAAGCGTGTACCTTTTAATCACTTTCACCCATTGCATTTTGCTTTCCCTTACCTCCTGCTGTGAATGATCATGCAATAACCATTCTCGTGCCTATATCCTTGCATATGTAGGATCACTGAAGACATATGCAGGAAATTTTTGTGCTAATTTTGTGCTAATGTGCATAAATAACTAAATTAATAAACTAATTACTATTTTTAAAAACCTTGATTATTTTATCTACATTCCTAAGTATATTCTAGATGGCCAAAATGGAAAGAGGTATATAGTCTCTTCAGGAATATGGTATATATCCTTGTATTTGGGCATATCTGTGAATTACTGGCTCAGGGAAGTAAGAAAGCAGGTGAATTACCTACCCTGTGTTCTCCAGCTGTGCACGGGCAATACTCCAGGGCACAACAAACAGCAGTGGGAAGGCTGGGGAGGGAACAGGGAAATGTAGTTAGGAGCTGGTCGGCCAAATCTGCCTGCCGCCCACCCCAGCCTGATGAGCCAAGCACAGCTGTTTAAAACTTATAAAAGCCCAAACGTCATAGAATTGCAGACTGTGAGAACTGGAGACCTAGGGTGGCACCGAGCCCATCCATTGTTTTACTGTCAGAAAACCAGGAAGTAGAGAGGAGAACAGACTTGCCAATATAGCTTAGAGTAAATTCAAAGACATTAAGCAAAATCTTCTAAATTGCAAGATAAGCTTATTTCTTCTGAATCCTACAGTCTCAAATTCTTTGAAAGCTTGGGACATAGGGGTTCCAGGCCTCATCTTGAAGACTTGGTTGGTGTTATGGTTTGTGTCCCCCCCAAAATTAATATGTTGAAGCCCTAACCCCCAGCCTGACAGTATTTGGAGATGAGAACTTTGGAGGTAAGTGAGTTTGGAAGAGGTAGTGGGGAAGGGGCCATCATGATGGGATTAATGCCCTTATGGAAAGAGACCAAAGAGCTGGTCTCTCTCTGTCTCTGTCTCTGTCCCTACGATACTCTGTCTGTCTGTCTGTCTGTCTGTCTGTCTGTCTCTCTCTCTCTCTCTCTCTCTCTTTTTCTCTCTTCAGAGTCTCTTGTCATTGAGAAATTATTTGTCTCAGAATCCTCCCTCTAGTTGGGTCTCTAACTTCGACCAAAGGCTCTATTGGGTTCTCCCATTCCGAAGAGTCCAGGGAGAAGAGGCCAGGGGTTTGGGTCACTCACCCCAACCCACCAGCAGGTATCTGGGCCACAGCCACCTTTCAGAAATCACTGTGGGCTCCAGCAACGTGTAAAGGTAAAGGCCTTCCACCAGAAGCCATGAGTAGTTGGCACCCACGAAGTAGTGCAGAAGAACCTGGGCGGAGCGGCAGGAGGCGGATATCTGCATAGGACAGAGCACTGAAAGATGAGTCCAGGTTCTCCTAGAATCTGAATCCCAAGAGGGCGGAGAAGGGCCTCCCTACACACAGCCCCTCCCTCTTTACTCCCTTCTCCCTCCCAAACTCTTGCCATCTCAGACAGGTTAACAACAATTTCAAAATGTGAAGGAGGGTTTCATGTACATTTCAAAGTCCATTCTCTTCTTTGACACTATGGGCTTTTTGAGACAAACAAAAAGAAAATTCATCATCAGTACCTCCCTAAAAGAAACACTAAAGAGTTATGTTCCCCGATCTCAGTTCAATTAAACTAGAAATCGATAAATAAAAAAATCTTCATATGACTGGAAATAACGAAATAAACTTCTAAATAACTCATAAATCAAATTAGAACTTATTTCTGAACTGAACAAAAGGAAAACGCTGCATATTAAAATTTGTTCTGTGCAGCTAATACCACACTTAAAATGATACTTATAACTTTAAATGTATTAATATAAAAAGAAAAAGGCTGAAAATCAATTATCTTAACTATCATGTCAGAAAAAGAACAGCAAATTAAACCCAAAGAAAGTACATGGAAAAAATAATAAGATGAAAGCAGAAGTTAACAAAATAGAGAACATAAAATAAAAAGAATTAACAATGCCAAAAGTTTGTTCTTTGAAAAATCCAATAAAACTGAGAAACTCCAGCAAAGATGATCAAGGCAGGAAAAAGAGAGTGAAGGTACAAATACTCAGTATCAGCAATGAAAAAAAATATACAATTATAGATGCAGTAAACCTTAAATAGATCTTAAGAGACTATGAACAATATTATGCTAATAAATTTGAAATATTAGATGAAAAGATAAATTCCTAGAAAAACACAAGTTTTTCTTCAAGTTATCTTGTAACACCGGAAGAAATAGAAAATCTGAATGTAAGAATCATAATTAATCCCAAATTAAAAGCCTTCCAATAAAGAAAACTCTGGGCCCAAATGGCTTCGCTGGAGTAATTTTCAAATATTTAAGGAAGAAATAATGCCCATCTCAAATAAATTCTTTCAGAAAATAGAGAAAGAGAAAACAAGTCTCATTTGTTTTAAAAGGTCAGCATAAACTTTATCCAAAAGCTTACCCAAGACATTAAAAGAAAAGAAAATTACTCAAGAATATAGATGAAGAAATTCTAAACAAAACGCAGTATTAGCAAATAATCCAGAGATATAGAAGAGAGAATAATACAGCAGAACCTAGTTGGATTTATTCCAGGAACGCAAGGTTAGTTTAACAGGTTATTGCACTCATCATTAACAGGATAAAGGAAAAAAAACATCTAAACAGATGCAGGTTTTAATGTGGAAAAGCTTTGCTGCTTCAAAAATGCCACTAATAAAAAAGGTTGATCCAGTTCAATTCTATTGTTTACAAATGAAGAATTTCCTACCCAAAGGCCATCCAGCAGCTCCACAATGAACTCTTGGGCTGCTGATTTCCTTTACCTGCCCTGTTCTTAGGAGGTGTGTGCGTGTGTGGTTTTTAAGTCAGATGATGCATCTCTGACTTAAACCCCCATCACATTTTGCATCTCTAAACACAAAGCCTTCAACACCTCTTTATTTCTCTATTTCATTATTTCCTTCTTCCCCTCCCCAGCCCCACCTTCCTGCCCTGATTCCCCATACTGATCTACCGGATGGGAGGCCAATAGTAAGGAGGGACATACCTCTGACACATAGGACATCCACTCTTTCTCATTGTTGGGCCTCTTGGAGTAAGAGTTATGGAGGATGACGTCCTTCACCAGCACAACCAGGGCTCTCAGGATGAAAGAAGCAAACAAGTTCATGTGGATGTAGTTGCGTGTGCAGTGGAGTTTTCTGTGCAAGGAGAAAACCAAGTGCCTTTCCTCAGGAAAGAATGGCTAGGACCAATAAGTATGTGCCTGAAACCCCTGTGTATCTATCACTGGAGGGCAGAGGTTCATAATGTAGGCTCCAGGGCTGAATGGCTGGGTAGTGTGATCTTACTCCTCTGTGCCTCATTTTTTTATCTGTAAAATGGGGAAAATTAGTAGCTAATATCTACATAACATGTTCGACATGCCAGGCTATGTTCCAAATCATTTACATGTGGATACACTTATGGGTATCTTTTACTCCTTACAACCATGGAGGAGTGGGTACTATTATTATCCTGATTTTACAAATGGGGGACTTGAAGTAGAAAGGTTAAGTCATTTGTTCAAAGTTCCAAAGCAGTAAATGGTAGAGCTGAGATTTGGATCCAGAAACTCTGAAGACCAAATATGACCCTCCGAGGTTCTACTGCCTGTGAGAAAAAGAGCCTTTACCCCAAAGGGTTACAGGAGGATTCAATCAACTAGTGGGTGAAAAATGTTCACACAGTACCAGGCACATAATAAGTTTCCAGAAAATGTTAGCTCTCATTACCTCTTCCTCACCCACTTGGAGCCTCTTGTAGGATCTTTTTTGTACTGGCTGATGTAAAACTCTGCATCCTCAGTCTCCGTAGCTGAAAGGACCCTCTTCCATCCCTCTGCTCTCACAGTCCTGCCTGGGCCCCTGTGTAGCACATTTCAAGTCCTGCCTTGCTTTAGAGGTGTTATTACTTTTTAAATTTTGAATAAAGATTTGAAGCAGGTCCTTGTGTTTTATGATTTATGCATCTCTCTCCCTAACTAAACTGAGGACCACTCAAGTGCAGGGACTGAGTCTTGCTCTTTCTGAGGCAAAATGGATACTTGGTTGACCCAGGCTCTGCTCATTACTCTCCCTAACTAAACTGAGGACCACTCAAGTGCAGGGACTGAGTCTTGCTCTTTCTGAGGCAAAATGGATACTTGGTTGACCCAGGCTCTGCTCCTTACTTCCTGCAGGGTCAGGCAGTTATTTTCTCTTGGCTTGGTTCTGAGACTTTGGGAAGGCAAGTGGATACCAGCACAGATAGCAGTGGGCACAGGCTGTGGAATTATCCCATTGTTCAAGAACTGCTCTCCCAGTGGGATTGAAGAGTCGAGTAGGGCCAGACCTGGAGCTAGCAGAGCCCAGGTGGGGAGCTGCTCCGGAATTAGCCTCCAGGTGTCCATGGTCCCCTTCCAGGTCTCCTACATCCATGCTGAATGCTCGTTCTGTCATATTATATACTCAGTTATGTTCCTGAATGAGCTGGACCGAGGGACAGCTTTGGAGAACTCCCTAGTTGGTCTATAAATATCTCACTTGGGCAATTTCTAAAAATGTGGTTTAATAAAATGCACTCAGGCTGTGGATTCTTAAAAAGTGTGTTAAGGAGTGAAAGTGTACAAGCTCTGGACTGCCTGTTTGTGATTCTGGCTCTATCGCTCACCAGCTGTGTGATCTTGGGCAAGTTACTTGATCTTTCTATATTTCGGTTCACTCGCTTAGAAAATGAGAGTAATAATAATGCTAATATTCTAAGGTTAGAATTGATCTTGATTCTAATTAGGATGATACTTAAATTACTTAATGTCTGTTACATGCTTAGAACAGTACCTGGCTCTGAGGAAGTACTCAAATAATCGATGGCTAATTGGAGCTAGAAGACCCTGGATTGAAATCCCAGCTCTACCACTTACTCATTTGCTTTGGGAAAGTTTCTTAATCCCTTCTGTAAAAATAACGCTTCGGTAGAGTTGTAGTGAGAATGGGTTGTGGTAGTAATGGTTGTGATTAGGAATTTAGAGCAGGGCCTGACACACAGGAAGTTACCTAATCCAAAAGGGGCAAAAGCAGAATTAGGAGTCCCAGATTCCAACTCTCACTGTGCTTTGTGACCTGGGGTGAGTCAGTGCCTCTCCTTGGACATCCAATATCTGTTTTTCCTTCACTGCAAATGGAATGAATAACTGGGGCTCTCTCAGATCTCTTCTAGCTCTTATAAGCCATGACATCATTCAGCCCAATTCTCTGCTGCCTTCTAGAGGTAGCCAATGAGCGAATTCCAGGGTATATGCGTGAGCACATGCCAGCAGAAGTTCCACTCACCGAAGACACAGGAGGAGGGTGAGAGCCAGGAGGAGGGAGACAATGGAGAGGGAGTACCCCACGGTGTACAATAGCTGCAAGGTCGACAGTAAGGCATGGCTTTCCACCTGCACACAGAGGAAGAGTAGACGTGACCACCAAGCTAGGCAGCCATGGTCTCCAACCCCAAGCTCCATGCCCAGGACCACCAAGGTTCTAGACATGCACCCTATCCTTGTTGACATTTAAGTAGGGTAGTTTAGAGTGCTCTCCGTCACATCTGAGGCCAAGGAGTCTTGATGAGTGAAGAGTCTGCCTCAGGTCTCACCTTCATGGCTGGTCTCACAGGCCAGCATTGGTACATCGAGGTTCACAATATTATAGAAGAATTGTGCCCAGAATGAGAGCATGTCCTGGGAATGAGGACAGACAGGTTTTTTGCCCCTGGGCATGCTGTCTCTAGAATGTAGGGGTCCCTCTCTCTGGAAGATGGGGCCAGGTTTCCAACCAGATGTCTCCTTTCTAAAATAACATTTCATAGATGACCTCTTAGACAAAGCCCTAATAAAACATTGGAATATTTTCTGAGTTCCAGGATAGCCTGATTATGAACAGAGGGTAATTTACTGGAAATTCTGTTTTATTAAGTGTGATTTTCCAATAGAATATCCCCTTCTCGCTCAATCCCTCATGTGTGCCCCCATCAAGATTATGTTTCTAAGTAAATTTTTGTAGAAAAACCCAGAGTAGAAACTTATTATCTGCTAAATTTTGTCTTAAACTTCTCCACATAACTTGTTTATCAGCTTTGTTGAAGTAAAATTGTTGTACAGTAAACTACACATTTTTTAAGTATAAGCCTTAATGAATCTGGACATGATTTTATCTGTGATTTCACTATTGCATTCAAGATAATGAACATTTCCATCACTTCCTAAAAGTTTCTTCGTGACCCTTTGTAATACATTTCCTCTCACTACCCCTGCCATCCTATTCCCAGACAAATACTGTTCTGCTTTCTGTCATTGGAGATTAGTTTGCATTTTATAAAATTTTATGTAAATGAAATATTTTGATATACTCTTTTTTTGTCAGGCTTATTTTCCTCAGAATAATTATTTTGACATTCATCTATGTCATAGTATGTATCAATAGGCCATTCCTTTTTTATTGTTGAGTAGTATTCCATTGTGAATATACCACAATTTCTTTATCCAGTCACCTATTGATAGACATTTGTATTGTTTTCAGAGTTTGGCTTTCACAAATAAAGTTACTATGAAATTTTTTGTATGAGTTTTTATGTGGACATAGGCTTTTATTTCTCTCAGATAACTCTCTACAAATAGAATGGCGGGATAGTGTGATACATGTTTTATTTCTTAAGAAACTGCCAAAATATTTTCTAAATAAATTATATCAATTTACGTTTCCACCAGCAGTGTATGAGAATTCTAGCTGTTCTAGACTCTACTTCATACAGTCTTTTAAATTTTAGCTATTCTATTGGGTGTTTAGTAATATCTTATTGTTTTAATTTGCACTTCTATAATGATTAATGATGTTGAGAATCATTTCATGTACTTATTTGCCATCTGTATATCTTATTTGGTAAAATATCTGTTCAAATATTTGGTCATCTAGTAAATTGGGTTGTTTGTCTTAAATTGTAAATGTTCTTCATGTATTCTAGATAGAAATCTCATGAAATGTATGTTTTGCCAGCATTTTCTCCCATTCTGTGGCTTTCCTTTTAATTTTTTTAAAATGTTTTCAGAATAGGTTTTTTAAAATAAAATCCAATTTATCAAATGTTTCTTTAACACTTTATGCTCTTTGTGTCCTATTTTTAAAATCTTTACCTAGCCCAGGGGCCCTAAGATTTTTAGCTATGTTTTTCCTAGAAGTTTAATAGATTGGGCTCTTACATTTAGGTCTATGATTCATTTCTAGTTAATTTAATTCATAGTGTGAGGCAAGGGTTGAAGTTCAGTTTTTTGCATTCAATTGTCCTGGCACCCTTTGTTGGTAAAATTATTCTCTACTGCCCACCCCCGCTCCATTGTATTGCCTTGGTACTTTTGTCTAAAATCAATTGCCTTTATATGTGTGGGTCTATTTCAGGACTCTGTATTCTGTTCGATTATCCTATATATTTACCTTTATGCCAATACTGTACTGTCTTGATTACTATAGCTTTACAGTAATTCTTGAAATCAGTGTTAGTCTTTCACCTTTGCTCTTTTTCAAAGTTGTTTTGGCTATCCTATATCTTCTGCATTTCCATATAAATTTTAGAATCAGTTGTCAATTTCTACAAAATTCTACTGGGATTTCGATGGAGATTGCCTTGAAACTATGGATGAATTCGGAGTCTATAAACATAGTATATGCCTCCAGTTAGTTAAGTTTTTAAAAATTTATCTGCACAATGCTTTGTAGTTTTCAGTATATAGGTCCTGCTTGTCTTTTGTTAAATTTATCTGTTTCATATTTTTAATGCTGCTGTAAATGATATTTTATTAATTTCAATTTTTAATTGCTCACTGTTTAATATATAGAAATGCAATTGATTTTTTATATATTGATCTGTATTCTAAAACCTTGCTAAGTTCACTTATTAGTTTCAGTAGTATTTCATGTAGATTCCTTGGGATTTTCTATAGATAATCATGTTGTCTGTAAATAACATTTTTACTTGTTCTTTTCCAAACTCTGTTTATTTTATTTCTTTTTCTTGCCTTATTGTTCTGGGTAGGACCTTCAATACAATACTGAATGGAAGGGAGAAGAGTGAACTTATTATTTTGTTAAAGATTTTAGGGGAAAGCACTCACTCATCAATTAATAAGATGTCAGTGGCAATTTTTTAAAGATGCCCTTTTATATTAATTTCCTGTGGCTGCTGTAATAAATTACCACAAATTTGGTGGCTTAAAACAACATGATTTATTGTTTTACAGTTCTGGAGATCAGAAGTCTAAAATTAGTTTCACTGGGCTGAAATTAAAGTATCAGCTGGCCAACATTCCTTCTGAAGGCTAATCCTGGGGGCATTAATTCTCTGGCACATTTGGCCTGCCTTCCAACAGACAAGGTGGGCTCCAAGAACCAGAGAACCAGCAAAGAAATGCATGTACTACTGGTAAGAAGCTAGACAGTTTTGTGCTAAATAAGTTAGGGCAAAGGAATATGGATGGGCACCCACAGCACCTGCGATAGTTTAATTGCACTCCTTTAGAAGTTTCTTAAACTGCCCTCTACTTTCCTAGAGGCCCCAGAACACCCAGAGAGTCTCCAGCTCACTCAGTTCCTACAGGTGAATCTAAAGTCACTTAGACATCTTTAAGAAATGCTTCATAAGCAGTGTGTAATATGTACCCACCAAGGAAACAGGCATTCTCAAATATTGCTGAAGGATGGGCAAAATAATACAACCCCTATGGAGGGGAATTTGGTAATATCTGACAAAATAACACATACATCTACCTTTAATACAGCAATCCCGTTTCTAAGAGTCTTCCAAAAGATATACCACCATGAATACCAACCAACATTCAAATACAAAGTTATTTAAGGTAGTGTCATTAGTAATAAAAGATTGGAAACAATTTAAATGGCCATAGAAGAGTGACTGAATAAACTATAGCAGATACACAGGGTGGAGAACTATGCAGCTGTAAAAGAAAAAAAAGAGAGAGGAATGTTTCTAGTAACTGATAAAGAGTAATTTCCAGGACATGTTGTTAAGTGAAAAAAGCAAGATGCAGAATGGGGTATCTAGTACACTGCCTTTTGTATAAGAAAAATGGGGAAATAACATATTTATATATTTGCTTAGTTTTGCAAAAAGAAATATACAATGGATTATTATAATTTGATAAAAAGTAAAGAAACAGAAAGAAAAAAGAGAGAAAAGATAAACCGAACAACAAAAAAAATGATTGTCTGTAGGGAGTAGATAGAAACACCATAGACACAGTAATGGGAGTGAGATTTCTCTGAGTACACTTTTTTACACAGTTTTAGCTTTAAAAGCCTGTCAATATTTTATTTATTAAAAAGTAAAATTAAAGGAGAGGCATAAAAAAGCAAGCCTTTAGCACATATAGAAATATGAATAAAACTGTTTATCCAATTAATAACATAGCTGTATACAGAAAGTAATTATTTCAAATAATTATGAACACAGTACTCTGAACATGGCATATAGTCTACGGATATAAAGAGCTGCAAAGAAATCTGAAACTTTACCAAGTTAGTTTATATTTTTAGTGGCAATTTTAACATTTTAAGATTGAAACTATTTTACATGTACTGTAGGAAAAGTTAAATAAATAAATACAAAAATGTTATTTGGAAGCAAAATTTTCACTGCGAGAGCAAAGATGCATAATACAAAGCAAAAGAAGATGAGGAAAAATCCTAAATGTTAAATTTGAATTAGAATAATCAATTTGAAGTCTTGATTTTAAAAATATTTTATTTCTTAAGCCTATAAACAAAAATGTCCTAGCACCTAGTAGTAGTGGCAATGAGCACACTTAGCACTTAAATCTTGGTTTCTACTACCATTCTTCCACTTAAAGAATTCATAACTCTTTGCAAAAATAGCTGATTTGGGCTTGGAACAGGAAAAATACAGGATGAACTTGGATCATCTTCTTGTGCCAGATAATAAAGACGTGCCAACAAACTAGTGGGATTATAACAAAAGGACACAAGAGTCAGTTTGAAGAGTTTTCACTAGCTAAATCTGCAAAATGCTGAGCATCAAAAATGATAATAAGTATAAGGGAATAAAACAATCTATAAGTCCATAGTGACACTCAAAAAAGAAGGAAAGAGGTAGGAGTTCTCTCCAGAAGACTGCCAGCTAGAATGTAGAAGGAATGATAGAACTTTAATCAATTTAAGCAAGTATCAACAATGAAGATTAAGACACTGATGGAGGTTTGTGAGAGAACAAGATAAATGCGCAATACCATAGTTATCACCTCACCAATTACTGACCAAATACAAAAGGAGAATAAAATTATATGCATATTATATCATTTAAACTCCATACTGAGAATAGAAAGTACTTTCTAAGGGTAAAGAAAATAGCTTGAAGTAAGGCAAGATCATTTATTTAAACACTAGGTTTGTGAGAGAACAAGATAAATGCGCAATACCAAAGTTATCACCTCACCAATTACTGACCAAATACGAAAGGAGAATGGTACCTTTACCATGGGCAGATCTGACTGTTGCTATCTTGACCGAGTGATCAAATGTAACATCATTATAGTGTGACACCTGACAGTTCGATCTCCTGGTGTGATTCTGTACAGTGTACACACAGTACATGTGAGGATTAATTTGAATCTTCTAAAGCTTCTAAACCTAACTTCCAGCTTACAAAAAATATAGAAGATGGAGGAGCACATTTAATGACAACCTGAGGAAACAGTCAAACTAATACAGAGAGTGTGACATTCTACAGCAAAGTTTTTCTGGTCTCTTTGGAAAGCCTATGTTGCGGGGTGGCAGGGAGACACAGGAGTGGGAGGACTGTTCTGGATTAAAAGACACTAAAATGAAACTAAATGCTATATGTGGACTTGGATTAGATCCTGTTCCAGGGAAGAAAAGCTATAAAAATTGGGGGGAATAATTGGGGAAATTTGAATATGGATGAAACATTCATTGATATGATGAAATCACTGTAAACTTTATTTAGTTGGAACAATGGTATTGTAGTTATGTGGAATAAATGTCCTTAATCTTTGGAACTACCTGATGAATATTTATAGGTGAAATCTCATGATATCTGCAAATTATTTTCAAATATTTCAGAAAGAGACAGAGAGAAAGTAAATGTGCCAAAACTTTAATATATTTTGAATTTAGATAGTGGATCTATGAGTGTTTATTTTATTATTCTTTTAATTTTTCTGTGTTTGGCTATTTCAAAATAATATGTTGGAAAATACCATATATCTCAATATATATTACATTGAAAATTAAATTTTTTATTGAAATTATATATGAAAATTATATGCATATTATATAATTTAAACTCCATACTGAGAATAGAAAGTACTTTCTAAGGGTAAAGAAAATAGCTTGAAGTAAGGCAAGATCATTTATTTAAACACTACTAAACACAATTCTATACCAACAAATCTAAACATACTTGTTGATGGTTATGCATGTGCACACACACATACACACACATATATAATCTCCTTAAAAAGCACCATTTTTAGCATGCTTAAAGACTCCCAACATGTTGTCAGTTGGAAGAACATAACATATTTAGTTTGCCAAAACTCTGAGGGCAAAGATTTACTAACACTAGCCTTTTTTTGGGCAAAAGTTCAACCCTCTATTAGAAATACAGGTAAACATGGCCAGAAGATGTGGGGTTTCTTTTAAGTATTTGAATTCTTGGAAATATGGCCATTTGCAGAAGGCAATGTCCTTGTCTTCACTTTTCTAGAGAAAGAAATCTTTACTTCCTGTCTTGGAAAGTGCAGTTTTCATACCTTGTTTTGCTGTCCCTGACTTGGGCCACTGCAGACAGAAGCTCAGAGGAAGCAGTAGGCATCTCACACCTGATGGTGAATCCCTCCTTAAGGCCTCAGTTCCCAGGAGCAGGCACATTAGAATCACCTGGAGAACTTCAGCGCCGGTATTGATGCCTATGCGCCATCACAGGCCCATTGACTCAGAATCTGTGAAACCACTCACTCAGTATTTATTAAATGCCCACTGTATGCAAAGGCTTTTGTGCATCCCAGCACTGGGCTAGGGGGTGGCGGGTATTCAGATATAACTACGATTTTGTCATTGTTCTCAAGCAGCTTAGTCCAGGAAGAAAGATAAGAAATACAAACAGTTTGCCTAATTCAAGCCATGCAATTAGCATGGGTCTGGTGTCCTGACGAAAGTCAGACAAATTTTAGAGATAAGCTGAATCCAATTCAGCTACAGGTATCATTTTAATACCTCTAAGAGGTATGACCTGTTACATCGTAAAACTGTATAAGGAACATAGCATTCTGTTAACTCAAATCAAGTAATAAAGTTAAAAGGAGGTTTGAAAGAATTCTCTGAGGATGCAGAGGATCCAGTGGAAGACTCTTCATGCCTGATGAAAAGGTATAACAAACGTAAGAAAGCCAAGGGCATGCCAGCTCCCACTAGGCTCTGAAGGAAGCGAAGCACAACCAGGGTGGTCAAACAAACAGCAAAGTTAAAGAAACTTTACAGATTATCTGCATAACCACAATCTAGATTCTACTATCAGCACCTTACTTGGTGTCATCCTATATCTGTCCTTGTATTCATCCTTCATATAGAGGCTTTTAAAATTATTTGCACAATTTGTATGTAATTGCTATTACTACTTAGAGGATAAAGAATATTAGAGAATTAGAATGAATATTGTGACTCCGATATGAAACATATCAATAAGTACTTGACTTTAAGTTTAAAATAAAACCTTAATGAAAACAGTATTGACTTACTTAAGAAAATTTAGGACTTGCCAGGTAAGCTTGATACATTCAATGAACTAGAATTATTTAAGAATTAAAGATTTGCTTATTCTAACAAGTATTTAAGATTTAAAGCATCTAATATCTTAAATGTATTAATGCAGCTTGAACTGTAAAAGGGCATTGAAATAACTAGTTTGTGAGTGGCACCAAAAATTAATTGAAGGCTTCTTTGATAGTATTAGCATTTTTATGTATGTATGTGTATATATCTCTTAAATAGAAAACCAATTTTTTATTTTTGAAAGTCAAATTAAATATTACATATTTTAAAAAATAAACCCCAAAAAGCCACTTTAGAAAAGCCAGACTCAGACATAAAAAAAATATATTGACAAGTGGACTGTGATCATTGCACTAGGAGTAGTCCAGAGGGAGGCCCAAGGAGGGAGAGAACTGTGTTTGTTGGGGATCGGGGAAGACATTCTGAGGAGATAAAATGTGATCATCATAACTGTCGAGTGGTTAGCGGGTGCCAGGACGTGAATGAATCATTTCACATTGATTGCCCTACCAAGCCTCACCATCAGCCTCTGCAAAGTTGGCATTATCAACCCCATTTTGTGGATGCTTGGAGAGGAGTTATATGGCTTAAGTCACACAGGTAGTATTTCTAGAACTGAACTCCTTCCCTCTCCCCATCCCCAAACTTTATTAAAATATCTTTAGTGTCTGATGGGAAAATATTAAAATGACTTAAGAAAACTAAAGAATTTCAAAATCCAACTAAATTATGAAAGACGTGAACCACAACTTCTGGCAGGGGGCGGCGTGTGGTTTGCAGTCTCAAATTAGGGCAAAGAATTTAGTAGTGAAATGTCTAGAACCCAGGAGAGACAAAAAGGCAAGGACTCTTCCTGCATCCACTATTTCAGTGAGAGGCACTCCAAAAATCATGGGCCCACACCAACCTGAGATTTTTGTGGCCCTTGACTTTACCATCTCACCCTACTTCCAGTATGTGATCATACTGTTTCTCTACTCGTAACCTGTAAATCCAGCCTCTCTTACTGGCGTTCACTCCATATCTGGGCTAAGTTACTGCAGTGGCTCCTGCCTGTTCTTCCTGCCTCTGCCTCCAGCCTGGCCCTATTCCTGACCTTCGAAAGCAATCCTTTCAAAACCTTCTCGGAGTTATGTCCCTACTCAACTGTGCAAAGTCCTTACTCTCTAAGGTGGCATCTCTCAAGGCCTCCACTTTGTCTCTATGCCCACTGAGACACAAATTCCTTGAAGGCAGTGTCTATGTCTTATTCACTGTTTATCTCCAGTGGCTAGTGCAAAAATCTAGCACACAGTAAGCACTTCACGTCTGACTGTCTGAATGAAAGACATCAAGATGCGGCCCTAGATATCCCTCTGATTTCCAAACACATTTTCCTCTGTCCATGCCACTTTTGCACTACACTTTGAAGGCAAGTAGCTGGGATTTGTACAAATAGGAGATCTTCGCGGAGAGGAGCCATGCCTGAGGGGCCTGCAAAATAGGATCTGAGAAAGAAAAAGCATGGAGAGGAATCTGAAGTGTAGATTTGTTTGTTTGCTCAACAAACATTTGCTGAGCAGCTATGATGATTTATTGCCTCATTACTGTGCTGGATCCTGGTGACAGAGCAGACACGCCTATATATGGCATGCTTACTAGAGGTCAGGCTCTCTCTGAAGAATTGTGTGTCTATTAACTTTAAATCATCACAGCGAGAACATGAAATAAATACAATTCCCATGGGATGGATGAGAAGCAGGGTCACAGAGAGGTGAAGGGTCAGGGTATGAAAAGCTAGGAAGCAAAGAATCTGGATAGGAAGTTGGGCTGTCTGGCCTTTAACCTTCACCATGGAACCCCTGTGCTCAATGTGTGTTCCCTCAGGTACACATGTCTCCTGCTACCATTGAGTCTACATTCTAATGAGGGGGCTAGATAACAAATAAGCAAACACAGGAACGTGTCAGAGAGTGACAGATGCTGTAAAAGGACTATATCGGGTAGAAGGAGGAGCGATAAAAAGTGACCAAGAAAGCCATTCTTGATGAGGTGGCCCCGGAAGACTTCACTTTGCAGATGACATTAAATGGAAACATTAAAACATTAATGGTAAGAAGGAGAAGCCACAGAAGAAGAGGGAGAGGTATACCAGGCAGAGGGAACAGCATGGGAAAAGGCAAGGACCAAGGCCAAAAGGCTGACTTTCCTTAGGGGTTCACATTTCACCCTAACAGTAGAAAAAATTCAGTGGCTGCCACGGGGAGTGCTACTTTGCGTGACTGAGGACCTTCCCTCAGTGAGTCTGGGGCAGACAAGCTGGGGGTAAAGGCTCTTTGTGTGTTCCCTAAAGCCAATCAGCCAGGTAGGGGACCTGAGACGGGGGTAGTTTGGGCCCTGAGGCATGTTATCACAGAGCCAAGCAGACTCACGTTTTCTTTGAAGCTGTGGTTCTCAGAGCATTCAGAATCATCCTGCCAAATATCTGTGGAGTTCTTCAGCGTCTGCCAAGTACCCTGAGCCAAGCAGTGTCTGTAGGCCCTTCCTGAGTTCTCTGAAAGTAAACACAGCTCTGGGGAAAAGGTCAGAACACGCAGCCTGCTTTCTGAACACATGGTAAGGTCCTCGTCCTCACCACAAAGCTGTGGAAGATCCCAGGGAAAAGGGATTTTCACTTCCCCTTTTGGGGGCTCATTAGCATCCCTACTGTTTATTTGGGAAAGAAAGAAAAACATGGAAGCCTCTACATTTCGTAACAAACCATGATCCACTAATGGTTGCTGTGTTTACCAAAGTCTTTGGAGCTAGAACAGCCCCTGGTGACTTAGAGATGTAACAGCCTTCCAAGGGGCAGCCCAGCTGGGAGACTGGGGGTCCTGGCACTTGCTCAGTGGGCCATCTTTTCTCGATGCTCAAGAGGCAGTGCCACGAAAAAGAGAAAGTAGTAGATGAAGCCTGCTCTGCCATTTATGAGTTTCGTAGCTTGGGCTCAGCTCTCCCACTCTGTGCCTTCTGGTTTCTTTACCAGAGCTGAGGGTAATAATGGCATTGATCCTCCACAGTTTGGGGGAGGATTAAGTGAAAGTATGTGTGTGCAAATGATGGACAAAGCACTCTGTCCCATGATGGTGGCCATTGGTGACTCAGTCACATCTATTCTAGAAACCTTCCCACAAAAAGATTGTCCTCCTACCTGTGTAACAAGGGACTGGACTTACAAATGAGAAATAAAGAGTTTTTGGAATGTCCTACTCCTGACTGTGCACATAGTAGGCCAACAATAACTACTTTCTGAATTTAATTAATGAATCCCCACCTTGTACTTCCCCCTGCCTACCTGACAGCTTTGTTAGGATGTCTAATTGACATCTCAAACAACACACCTTAAATCAACTCTTCATCTTCTCCTCAAACCTGCTCCACCCACATATTTTCCTGCCTCAGGTGATGACAAACCTTTCTTTTCAGTTTTCTGGCCCCAAACCTTGGAGTCATCCTTGTTTTCTTTCTTTCTCATATTCTTCATCTGGTCCATCATCTAATCCTATCATCTCTACTTTCAAATATATTCAGACACTGCTTTTTCAACTCCTTCTACCACCCTAACTGGAACCACCATTATCTCTCACCTAGATTATCGTGAACGCCTCCAATACTCATGCCCCTTATGGTCTACAGTTAACCGAGCAGTCGGTCACATTATGTCATACCTCACCACAAATCATCCAAGGGCTCTCTGAAAACAAGTCAGAGTCCTTACGGCCTCCTACAAAGCCCAGAAAGGTCTTCCCTGATCCTCTCTGACCTAATCTCCGATTGCTCCTCTTCTCCCTTCACTCTAGCCACACTGACCTCCTTGCTCTGTGTAGAACACACCAGACATGCTCCCCAAATATTGCACAATGTGCACGCATTGTCTCTTTTCCTGCT
>NW_006442497.1:5261257-5277014 GCF_000325575.1 Pteropus alecto | reverse complement strand
TCTTCTCCTATTGGCTAAATTCCTTACTTCCTTTAAGTTTTCATGAACACATCGCCTTGTCATGAAGCCTGATCTCTCAATTTACAATCACAACTCACTCCTCTCACTCCAACCTTCCCTTCCCTCTCCCACCACCTTGTTTAAAGTGTATCATATTCGAACACACTCTTACTTATTTATGATGTTTCTTGTTTATTGTCTGTCTCTGCTGCGGTAATGTGAGCCCCACAAGGAGAGGAATTTTATTCTGTTTTGGTCACTAATATATTCTAAGCACTTAAAACAGTGCCTGGCACACAGTAGGTGTTCAATAAATATTTGCTGACTAAATGAATGACAGTAATGTCCCTTAATACTTGTGTTCTCCACACCAGCCATAATTCTCTGTGCTGGGAATGCAAAGATGAAGGAGGCACACCTCCAAGTCTAGCAGGAGGAAGAGATGTGCAAATAAAAGTGCCATAAGATGTTGTAAATGCTAAGGTAGAATACTGACTGCACAGATACCTAAGAGGTCTCAGAACGGCAAGAGACCATTGCGCTTGTGAGGAGTAGTCTGAGAAATTTTCTAAAGGAATTAAAGTTTCAAGCTGAGTATTAAAATTGAGTTTATAGACAGAAAGTCTGGGCAAAGGCACTGGGTGGGAATGGCTGGGCAGGTGTAGAAGCCTGCCCAGCCATTCCCGCCCAGTTGTTAATTTGGCTGAAGTGCAGGTGAGAGAAAATGCTAGAGAGGTCAGCAGGGCCAGGTGATGGAAGGTCTTGAGCACCATTCAGAGGTGTTGGTGATGCGCCAAATTAATTCAATGTGCATTTTTGAAAGCTTTGTGGTGGGGGTGGGTGGAAGGGAGCTAGTCCTGAGGTGGGGGACCAGTAAGGAGACAGGGGAGCAAAGGCTGAGAGCAATGATGAGCATTGAAGGGATACAGGGGAAGCGGTGCAGGGGTCTTGGCTACCAACTAGACGAGGAGTGAATGTGAGTGGGGCCAGGTGGAAAGTGAAAATGTTTTCTTCTCTGTTTCTCAATTCTCACTTCGCCTGATGATAAATCTTGACTGTTCTACCTACAATATTTTTTAACTCTTTCTTCTTCTCTCTAACCTGTTGCCTCTACTTAAATCCACATCTTCATCATCTTTTTCTGGACCACTATGGTAGCTTCCAAACTTGCCTCCCTGATGCTCCTCCATGCCTCATTCCAACAGCCACAGGCTACCAACGTATTCCACCAACACCACAAATTTTATTACATCCTTCTCATGCCTCAACACCTTCAGAAGCTCCATGTAATCTTTTTCTAAAGAGGAAAGTGTAAAACTTTTAGCATAATATACAATTTTCCGAACAATCAGGCCTCAGCCCCATCGGGTTTATATGTCATTACAGCCTGTGTCCACCATTATATGTGCTCTCTTCTCATGTTATAATGCTCCTTCCTCTAAAAGAATCTCATGAGAATGCTTCCCCATCTCTTCTCTACTGTTTCTGCATTTCTCTTTCACTGCAGGGACCCATTTGGATTCTAAAGATATAATGCATAGAAGGTTGAGTGGAAAAGCAACCTCTCATGTTTTACATTCTAAGAGCCTAGAACCCACCCATTTTTTGAAAAGCCTTATCTTCACTTCCTTGTCAGTTTGGATTTTCAATCACTTTTTCCTCTAACATGAAATGTATTATTTATTTTTAGCTCTTAGGAAGGAATAGGTAGTTGATGGAGCTGGGCAGTGGTGGCCTATTCCATGTGCCCTTGAGGAGTCCACAGACATTTGGGGTCTTCAAGACCTGAGGGAATTCAAGGGGCTCAAACTCGGTCTCGGCCTCAGCTCCCATTTACAAAACACCTACTGTGCGGCTGTCTTGGTGCATGCCTTCTCTTTATTCTTCAAGCTGACCTTAAAAGTTGGCCATTATTCACTTTACTTTACAGATAAGAAAATGACAGCTCAGAGGGCTCTGGCAACTTGCCAAAAGTCTAAGGGACAGGATCTAACCTCAAGGCTCCTGATTTTGTGTCCAGTGCTCTTTCCTCCTCACCGAGCCAACCCCTCAGATCCAGCAAGCTGTCTAGTATCTTCTCTTCCACCTTCCCTTGAACCTCACACCCTCATGTCTCCTAGGCTGATTCCAACTGGATCTCACCAGAGGACAGTTTCCTAAAATACGTCACTATCTCTCCCATTCACAAATGCATTTTCCTTTGAGACTCTCTCATTGCACTAGAGGCCTCAAAAAATTAAAATCAAATTTTAACTGATGTGACCATTTCTTGAGGGCTGAAATTAAATATGAAATATCACCATCTCACCTGTTCAGAAACCCATTCTTACTTTGTTTGGCCTGGAACTTTGTAAATACTTGTATTTCTTGAGAATAATCTTACCTGTTCTTAGATTTGTCCATGGACTTTGGTCAAAGGCAATAGAGTTCTAACCAATAATTGTTTTTCTTCTTTTCCAGTAAAACAACCAATAGGCTGAGTTGCAGATAGAGGGTAGGATATTATCCTGAAGTCCTAAATGATAGCCATTTCCTTTAAGCAGGATCAAGGCAAAGTGAGTGATTAAATTCTCCATTCAATACTTTTGGGGCTTAAAAACACAGTTCAATAGAACCTCCTTCCAATGCTATTGCAAGGTAGTTTGGACATTCTTCCTCTTTATCTGACAAGCCAAAGTTGCATGGATTTGAATGTCCTAATCTTTGTCCCCCACCTCTTTCTCTTCTCCATGACGGTAATAATTCTTACCCTCATTGCAGCAAATTCTGTGGAAGCCAGGCCTGGACTCTACCATCTTCAAAGAAAAGAGGGCTTTTATATTAATGGAACATCCAGGCACAGAGGAATTGCAGGAAGACAATTAGGAAATCAAAGAGAAGAAACATGTATTACTGACAGCTTAGAAGGAGACCTTTTGTAGGAGAAGAAGACAAGAAAAGCTCTTGGTAGGAGCCCTTTCGCTAACTGCTCTTTGGCTGGTCTACCCAGGATGGACCAGCCTTTAAAGAAACTGTCAAAAATCAGTCAGATGAAACTTATTACCTTCACGCCACCAAGGTAAGTACGAAGGGCAGGGAACGGAGATATTTCCTGGAGAGGAATGAGGCCAGCACACATACTGATCAAAGGTCCCATTACAAAATATGCCTGCAGAGAGAAGAGGGGCCAAATGAACAGCACTTTTGGAGCACCAAGTCTACTGATGGAGGCACAGGCTCCAGGAGCCCAGGACCTGCCTTCCTAGCATTGGAGGCTGGAGTAACCTGCACGGGGACCAGAATGGGCATCCCACTCTCCAGACGGGTTCAGGATGAGGAACAATATGGGGAGGACAGGAATGCTTAATCCATTCCCAAGCACTGTGCTTTCGTCTACCCAACTTGATCTCTGGCGGTGGCATAGTTAATTGTGTCAATGTACTTATCACACCAATTTTGGTTTACTTTACAGGAACTGAACTTTCACAGAAACTCAGGGTTAGGAGAACACTTGGAGGTTCAACAAGTGCCTTATGTGCCGTAATTAACTAAATAATCGTCAAACCATCGATTAGATCCTGGAACACCTTTACTGTGAAATGTGCAAAATGACTAGTGGATATAAAAGCATCTGTAGAATTGAAGTTCTTAGTCACATGTACCTCACACAAGTACTACCAAGTAATATTTCTCTGTTTGAATACTAATCCGATGATTATTATGAAATATTTGGGCAATATCTAGATCAGGGAATGATGTACACAATAGTGCTTGGTGATGAGAAACTATAAACATAAGTCCCAGCTTTATAGGCCTCTCAGAATCAAATGAAGGGGTTTCAGGCTGGATTCCAAATATCCATATGGCAGGTTCCTCACTACTGGGAACCAAGCATCATTCCCCACCATCTGCTCCCTATTACGTAAGAACTCAGACTGAACAGGTTACTTGCATCAGGACCCTACAAATGCAGATCTACTAGGTAACATACTGGCTTGGGACACCTTGTAGACCTGGCTGCCAGGGGTCAGCACCTGGTTGGTCTGTGTGAGGAAGTGCTCACCTAGTTCCAGATAATGAAGACCTGGCCTACTTTGACCTTACAAGGCAGGATTCCCCCAAATGGGAGGTAGTTCTTGTAACAGATCAAGCCTTGATTGCTGCCTGCCTGGGCTGAAGGAATAGTTACAGGAAGAAGGGTATGGCTTGAAAACTGTCACTGTCTTGGGGCCAGGAAAAGGAGGAGAGAGTTTATAGTGTCCTGTCAACCTCCAACCTCCTGAATAAAGTGATCTGAAAGAAGCGGAGAGAACAAGGAGGGGGAAGTTTTCATCCACAGTCCCCAGTGCTCAGAGGCAATGAGCCAATGCTCCATATTCTTCTTTAATTTTTTTAAAAAGGATCTGGATGCACCAAAGAGTCAACATGTGGGTAGGAGAGGCCATACAAATTTGCTAGAACGGTCTAAACTTAGTGTAGACCTTGGTAAATGTTATGACTCAGCTTCAATTAACATTGTGGGAAACTGGGAACCACCCCAACCCCTCACCTCCCTCCATCCCCCCAGCTCACCATGCACTCAATAGATTCCAGGTTAATCTATGACAATTGTTCATGTCATATGACTAGGTGGTGAATGTGCTGTGACAGATGGCTTTAATCAAAGATGACTACATGTACATGTATCCCATCTCACAGGCTCTTTTACAATGGAGGGGTCTATCTTCCCCCACTCTTGACCTGAGTAGGCCTTTGTAACTGTTTTGCTCAAATGAACATGGCAGAAGTGACTTCTGAGGCTAGGTCATAAAAAGGAACCTGGCATCTAGTCATGCTTGCCCTTGGAACTCAGCCGGGGTGCCGGGAGGAAGCCCGGGCCATATGAAGAGGCCATGTGGAAGTTTTCTGGACAATAGTCCCAGCTCAACTCTCAGCTGAGAGCCAGCATCAACCAGCAGACATAGGTATAAACAGCCCTTCAGGTGATTTCATTTCACAGCCTTTAAGTCTTCCAACTAAACTCTAGACATTGTAGAACAGAGACAAGCCATCCCCAATGTGCTCTGTCTAAATTCCTGACCCACAGAAACCATGAGAAATAATAAATAATTATTATTGTTTTGAGCCATTAAGCTTGGGGCTATTTGTTACACAGCCATAGACAACTAAAATATGTGCTTACCAGAAGGTTCCTTGAGTAAATCTCTTAGGCATTTCTCTTTGTACTGAGCCCACTTCCGAGTTGTCTCCTCAAGGAGAGATCCTGTAACCTGAGCAGAAAAAAACTATGTTGGCCCCCAAGTTAGCTGCGAGCACATATCATGATTCTCAAACTTTTTAACTGAAGTGTCCATGATGACCTACACCAAAAAAAAAAAACCAACAGAATTTCTTCGGCATCTTATGTTCTATTTAAAAGACACATATAGATTTTTTATTTACTCTATAATTTAATCATATTGATTTTAATGCAAATATGAAAGTTTTTTTTTTTACAAAGTCTTCAAGTGAGGTTGACATTTCAAGAGGATGCAATATGCTCGTCCTGAAGTTTCACACCCAAACAGATGACTAGTTGCATGCTTCTAAGACTATGCGAATCTCAAAGAGGAGCGCACATGAAGAGGGCTCAATCATTGGTCAGAGAAGGTCCAGAGGAGTTGCAGGAGCGTGCACCATCCCGCCCAGGTGGCTGTGGGTCAGAGTTGAAGATATTCAGCAAACAGATGTTCTGCTATTGCACTGAGGCTTTGGGAATTTTTTCTTTCTGACATTAACTATTCCATCCCACAGAACATTGGGTATACAGCACATACTTTTTGGGCTTTCCAGATAATTGAGTTGTCTGACAACTTCTAATTATATATCTAATACCACTTTTTTGGCTTTAAAGGGACTTTTTTTTCTTCAATTTACTCCTCTGTATTGAGCACCTATAGTGTGCCAGGCTTTGCATTAGGGAGGAATTGAAGGGGATACAAAAATGAGCAAGACACATTCTCTTCCCTAAAGGACTTTAAATCTGCTAAAAATAAGGCAATTACAATTGACCCTTGAACAGTGTGGGAGTTAGGGATGCTGATATCTTCCCACAGTCAAAAATCCACATATAACTTTTGACTCCCCAAAAACTTAGCTTTCCTCCAGCATATATGAAGGATTGGTTTCAGGACATCCTGCAGATATCAAACTGTGGATGTTCAAGTCCTCTATGTAAAACTGCATAGATCAATGCATGCAGTTGGCACATATGTGGATGCCCAACTATGAATCAAAACAATACAAGTATTTATTGAAAAAAAAAATTTATGTGTAAGTGGACTTACGCAGTTCAAACCCACGTTGTTCAAGGGTCAACTGTATATAGTTGGCTGGTAAACAAAGTCAAGTGACATTCTTACCCTATCATTCTCTGCTTCCAAACAAGTATGGGCACCACTGTCCTCTCAGTCACAAAGTAGAAAACAGGAGTTAACCTCGACTCTTCTCCTTCACCCCCACATCTATCTGAGTGCCAGATTCTGTCCTCCTAAATTTCACTCCTATCCAACTTTGCCTCCCATTTCCTCCACCTCTGGCCTGGTGCCACCAACCCCCTCTATACTGTTTCATAGTGGTAAGTCCACAAGGCAGACTGAGCACAGGGCTCTTCTGCCTAAGCCTTCCCCCCATGGCCTTGTCAACTCAACATTTAATGTCTCAGCCACCCCATCCCAAGTCTCTCAACCTCAGTTGTGCTCGTTCATGACTTCACATCCTTGCTCTTCCCACTGGTACTCCCTTCCACCCCACGTCTTCACCTGGCTCATTCTCTGTTCATATCTTAAGGCTCAAGCCTAATGACCTCTGTCATACTGGACCACTTCTCTCACTGAAATCTTGAGCTAGTAACCCTTCTCCTCAGTGCCCTGTGACACTACACACAACTTATTCGTAAGGTCTATCACATTGTACTATCTTCAGTGGATCACCTGTCCCTCTCCCTCATTACCCTATACCTTCCTTGGGACCTGAGACAGGCCTTTCATCCTAATACTGTCCCCTAGCACAGGGCCAAAGTTATTGTCCGCATTCTCCCTCATTTTCCAGCTAAAAAAAACACAGGCACAGTTGTAGGTGGAGTAGGGGGAAGGGGACATGAACATGAGAGAGGTTAAATATGAGATCTGGGCTAATTTGTCTCTTCTCACAAGGGGTAGCAAACTCAAATACTTTCTTGGGCCAGGTAGTTAAACTGAAAGAATGAAGTAGGACAGGTATAACAACAGAGTGTGGAGGAGCCTATTGTAAATTAGGGAGATGCTCCGCTGAAAGGTATTCACACACACACACACACACACACACACACACACACACACACACACACACACACACACACAAAGGGGGGCAAAAAGCAAAACAAAACAAACAAAATCTATGAGCTTAATGGGTAGTCTGAGTAATTAGTCCAATCTACCCTCCCTCTTCTTTGCCCAGCATGCCCCACTTCCCAATACTATCGCATTCGTGATGGGGTGTGTGAGTATTTCCTCTGCATTTTTTCCCAAAGAATTGCACAGTCAATTTTTTGAAGAAAAATTAGTATGGTCATCATTAGACTAGAGGGTCCCAAACTTTCTCAATTCATGGTGCCTATAGTGTCTCAATAATTATTTCCCAGCAATGCTAAGCCAAAGGAAATATCTAGAATCCCATTTATTAACTAGGTAGGTTCAAACAACTTAATAAATATTTATGTTCTAGCAACTTAGCACCTACAGGAGATTGCACAACTTCTCAAACCTATGACTCATATTGGATGCCACCACCTTCGTTCCCATTGATTTTTGTTTGGTACTTGCTTTTTATCATGACAACTGCAGAAAATCCAGTTTTGCAAAAATATGACATCATTGAAAGAAATGAAGTATGACATAATGTTGAAACTGTGAACTACCTCGAGCTAGTAATTTGCACAGCATCTGGCAGATGTCATGGATTGCTGCTTCCCTAGAAAAATTAAAATATCTTACAGCACCCCTGTGACTTCACAGCAATGTCCTGGGGCACCTTAGCATACCACTTGGGAACCATGGGATTAACCGGTAAATAATAATGATGATAATGATGACAAAATAATTGACGTTTATCCTTTGGTTTCAGTTTCCAATGGGTTTTAAATCTCCATCAATAATATATCTCTCTGAGTTATGGCCCAAGAGGCAAGATGCAAGTTTATTAACACATTAGGATGTTTAAAGAAATAAATATCCTAATGGGACCATAAATGACTCTATTGTTTTTAGAAATTCAACAGATAAGTTGATAAACAAATTACAAGCTTCCAGAATCCTCCAAGTCACAAAAATAAGACCTTTTCTTGGATAAAGTGCTGTGTGTGTTCTTGGGTACCTCACTAAGGCACTTTCCTGGCTGAGGAAGAGACAATAGAATTCATTGTATATGTGAGCTGTCCCTGCACTAACATTCTCCTATCTCCCTGCTCTTTGGCATGACTAATGGCCATGGTCAAAAGCGAAAATTAAAAACAAACTAACTAACTAACTAACTAACTAACTAACTAACTGAGAAATACTGAATTTGGTTAGTCTACGAGAGCCAGACAAACTCAGACTCTTTTTCCAGATACTTGTCCTAAAGACACCAAAAAGTCAGGAGGCAAATCCAAGTCCGAACACAGCCAGATCCAAACACAGTACTGAGGAAAGGAGATACATGAGTGAGTGTTTTCTAACTGAAAATGTCCAGTGCAATCTTGGTTCTTTTTTCCCTTGCTTAGGTAACCAGCATCAATGACTAACTTGGCTGCGAAGGAATTAAGGAAAAGAGGGAAAAAAGCCTCTATTGTCTTGCTTTAAATAAATCTTCTAATGTTATTTGTTACAGAAGGAATACACTTAAGTGTAAATAAAATTAAAATTACAGATAAGTAAAAAGGGGAGAAGATGAAACCACAATCTTATTACTCAAAAATTACCATCTCCTTCCAGACTCTTCTCTCTGTGCACATGTAGCCTTTTTCTTTCTTTCTTTCTTCTTTTTATTTTAAGCAAAATGGAAATCATATTTTCTTAGCCTCTTTTTCACTAGAAAATATATTTCCATTTCAGGAACTATTCTTTTAAAACACCATTTTAACAGCTACATAATTTTCTATGGATGAATGCGATATCATTTATTTTTAAATCCCTTAGTTTGGGAAATTTATGTTGTTTTAGATGTTAGATCATATAAATGACGTCGTAATGAAAATATTTATAAACATTTGAGCACATCTTTATGAGGAGAAATTAATTCTTTAAACTGGAATTTCTAGGTCATAGAATACACATTTTTCGAAGGTTTGATAATGTACTGTCAAACATTTATCCTTGCCAAAAATTTTTTTAATTTAAAAATATATACCTCTTACAGGTTCATCGGCAATGTATGAAGGAGCCAGAAATTCACTTCTCGAACAGCCTTAGAGACTATATATTTTTTAATGCTAAAGCAACTCCTAATTAAATGAATTGGGTGGGGGTCGGGGGCAAGGGGAGTGAGGCAATAGCATTATTTCTCTGCTTGAATTTAGAAACAAAAGTCTCTCTGAGAATTTCTCATTTAGTGAATTTTATGAAGACTTCCTGCCAGAAAACATACCACGGTCATTTATAATCCATGCAGGGAAAGTGTCTATGAGCAAAATTCATCATGAAAGTCTACACAAAACCTTGTAATATAAACATTGGGAGAAAGAATATGGGATTTGAGACAGAACCAAGAGGAGGGTCATCAGGATTATAGAGATACACTGTAGGACAGACAGAGCGAAGAGGTTCTGAAAACAGACTGGGTGGCAGCAGGGAGAGGGCATGCTAACAAGCACATTATTGATTACAAAAATACCAGAACAAAAGGGCCAAGGTGTGGCCTTGCCAGCTTCATAAGCTGGCCTGAGGCACTGCAGATTCTTCTGTTTTAACATATAAATATTCACACGTCAACAGCTTCTAAGGAATGCTGGGGAAGAAAGAATATGGTTCCTCAAATACCCTGCGGAGACACAATGGCTCCACTGCTCACGAGCTACATGATTGCTGGTGATCATTTAACGCTTGTAAATCTTAATTTCTCCACCTGTAAAATGGGTTCAGTAATAATACTTTTCTCAGAGCCTTGTCGTACAGTTTAAGCAAGTTAATTTATGATAAAATGCAAAGTGCTGTGGCAGTGCGTGCGCCTAAAAGACCCTCAGTACATGGTTGTGGATAGAAGGTGAACAAAACGGGACAATTAGCTGACTATATTCAGTTTAAATATGAGATAGAAAATTAAAGAAAGGTGAGAGCCTGTGTCAACATTCCCAGCAATGGGCCTGCCACTAACAGGTTAAGTCCTGGGGTGGGAGGCAGGCCAGAGCCACCTGGCCCTCAGAAATGTACTGGTCACTCATCAGGAGGCTGCCACCATGGCAAGAATTCCCTGAAATCACTGATTGGACTCACATCTACAACCTGCTATGAGGACTCGAAGGCAGCCTCTGAGAGAATTTGGTTGCAGAAAATTTGTTAGGAGTTTTCTGTCTATTTGGTTCCAGGCTAGTGCCAAAGAAAGGTTGATAATGTGAATGCTTATGAAGTCTGGCACCCCAATTCTTAGGCTACAACCAGGGACTAACTCTGCCTGTGGACCAAAGGAAGAAGAGAACATTCTTCAAGGCACTTTCTTTACTCAGATGAATGGAGCTGGGGTTCCTTCACATCATTGCCCAGTATAAAACCTATGGAAACTTGAAAAGGGAAGGAGTAAAGGTAAAAATAAAACAACCTGCCAGATGCCCAACTAAAGAGAATGGTTACATACATTAGAATACACCCTTGAAGCCCTTAAACCTCCTGCTGTGGAGCTACATTTACTGATGTAGAAAAGTGTTCAGCTTCTCCGAGACTCAGTTTATTTATCTGTAAAATGAGATTAACAGGAGAACTCTTCTCACAGGGTTGTTGAGAGCATGAAATGAGATCATTAAATGGCTGTATATATATATAATCTGGAAGCATGAGCCACAAAATGTGAATGAGGGTGATCACTGGGTGGTGGCATTACAATGAGTTTGTATTTATACTTCTTTGGATTTTATAAGTTTACTTATTTAAACAATGAGCATCCTATATTTTTATAATAAGTAGGAAGAAAGAAAGAAAAGAAGGAAGGAAGGAAGGAGAAAGGAAGGAGGTGGGGAGAAAGGAAAGAAAAAAAAAAAGAACTATCCACTCAACCTAAATACTAAACGTGGGAAAATGATAAAAGCAGACAGGAGATATATGTAATGATTTTAAATGCTATTTGCAGAGTTCACGCTGACATGGGAAAATGCTTATAATATGATGTAAAGGGGAAACCAGGATACAAGATGTTTTACGCATCATCATTTCAGCTATATAGAAAAATGCAGAGAAAAAGGATTTGAGAAAAATATGCCAGTATATTAACAGTGATTACTTCTGAATGCCAGGATTATAGATAACCATTACTGACTTAATACTGTTTTAAATTTTCCAAATTGCCTATAAGAAGCCTAAATTGCTTCTATAATCAGAAAATATGTACAACTAAAAATAACGATAATAATAACAATAATAATAATAATAAAACTGTTCTTACTTGCTTGATGGAAACCAGAAGCAGCAGAGCAAGGAAGGGCCTCGCAGGGGACGGGAGAGAGCACTTACTGCGGGAGGGGGAAGGACTGGCCTCCCAGGCAGCAGGGATAAGGGTGGGCAGCGCCTGGACCCCAGGCAACAGCCCCACGTTCCTTCTCCCAGGCCCTGCCCGGCTCGGTTCCAGCCTCATCTTCCTCGCTGTACTTTCACAAGAGCGGGCACATTTGTCTACCAGTCCAAGATGTACCACAGGCAGCCTCCTCTTGCATTCCTCTTATACAGCGAGGAAATGTTTGCACAAATCCTCTCCACACCACGCCAAGAGCGTCTGGACCAGTCTAGACCAATCTACTGAATCTCCAAAGTTTCTCATCAGCAGCGGCTCAGCCCCCACCCTGACCCCCCCCCCAAAGGCAGGGAGATTTTTCCCAGACCTTCCCCAAGTCAGCTGTGTTTCCTGGGATGTCCTCGGCAGAAGCCAAGAAGAAAAAGCAAGGCAGTCAGTAGGTTCCACCCCTGAGGCCCGGCTCAAGACACAAGACCAGGGTGCGGCAGACTCGGGTTCCAGCTGCTGAGGAACAGCTGACTCTAGAGGTTGGGCCTGGAGCCAGTTCTGAGGTGGGTGTCTTCATGAGGTGAGGCATTTCTTCTAAGGCATTAAGATTGTCCACCCAGGCTGAACCCAGCCATCAGGGTTGCCAGGCCTCCTCTGGGCCCTGTTTATGCCAAGACATCAAGAGAAACAGTTGCCCAGCCCAGGAGAGAACAGCTCTTGACCCAGCGTCTGAAGCAAAAGCCCAGTCAGTGACTCGAGCTCTGTCTACATAATAGCAAAACAACATGCAGAAAAGTCAAACATACATTCCTCTTCATTGCCCACTTGTTCTGAACCTGTTGTTCAGCCCACCTGGCAGATTCTTTTATGGAATTCATTATCCGGCACTTACTATCGTATTTGTACTTTCTCACCACAATTCACACTTACAAAAGCTTTTCACTCAACATCCTATTTCATTCATCCTCACAATAATACTGTGAGGGTGTGATTCTTTCTTCACTTGACTGCTGAAAAACCAAGTTCAGAGAGGGTAGGTTGTTTGCCTAAGGCCACACAGCAAGTAAATGACAGAGCCAAGATACTATCCCAGCTCTTCTGATCAGAGTCACTCTACCAGAGGTACTTATAAGGTGCCATATCTTACCCTAACTCTCTAGATGAATTCCTTTTCTCTAGTAGTCTCATTGTTGTGCCTCTGAAAGTCTCTGTTTGGCCCTTCACAGCCCACCTCTCCCTGTCTGGCTTCCAGTACCCACTTTCAGATCTTCCCAGACTCCCGAACTGGAGGCTCAGGTAGAACTTACCCAGATTGGGTGAATGTAGATCAGTAAGGGATAAAAAGAATGTGTTCTCATTTTTTTCCCATTCGAGTTGAACCATAGGAGCTCATCTTGGTTAATTTATCTAACTGAATGAATTCTAAACAGTTTAGAAATCCTTGGAAGTCATAAAAACTTCATGTGGCAAGATTTTGAACCATAGCAGTAAATGCTCGTAATGAACAAAGACCCCACAATGGACTCTTATAAGGATGTGACCTCTACAATCAATGTGGTCATCTCGTTGGGACAGCAGAGAGCAAGATAAAGTGACATAGAGAAACGTGCCCAAGGGATGGGCTTCGATCCTTTTGACACGGCTGTAAAGCTATTCTCTAACAGCACGTTTAATGCTATCTTCCAAGTTGCATGCTGGCAAAGAAAAGCTTGCTTGGTAAGAATAATCTATCTAATCTCTTTGAAGTTCTTCTCAAAAACATCCTTTTTCTGAAGGGACAGGGGTTGGGGCCACACACGACTCCCCTATCTGTTGGATGGATGCCATCTAGTGATAAAACGTGGGAACTCTTTTTCCCAAATGCACACAGCTCATGGGCTGCTGACAGCACTGAACACAGTTCCCTGGCCTTTGCCAGTAGAAAAATACAGACGGAGTGAAATTAATCCAAATGGTACTGCCCTTTTCTCCTACCAGGCTTGTAGATTCTTAGTTATGTCTGGAGGTCTTCAAGAGGTGTCTCATGTGTAATCAAGAACCTATATATTTCAGATGCCAGGTAGAATCTTCTGCTACTCTCTTGCCTTCACTGCTTCATCAGTGTCCTCTGCCCAAGAAGCAATTTAAGTATTTTCCATGTCGCCACTCCTTCAGTGCCGAGGGCTCTGCCTGCTAGCTTTTGAGGCCCCAGGATAATGCTGAATTTTGCGCCCTGCTCTGCTCAGCACTCAGGCCCTGACACAGGCTGCCTGAACCTTGAGTCTCTCAGAGCCCCCAGAACAGGAAGTTGTCCTCGGCAGTCTCTCTCTGTAGGGCTGGGCTGGGAACAGGCCGTGCAGTCCTTGAGATTCCTTGAACCCAATGCTGAGGACCCTGCTCAATACTCAGAGACTCACCTGAACCACCCCTGATCTTCCGTCAGAAACCAACATCCTCCAATCAACAGCCAAAAGATGGAAACAAGCCAAGTGTCCATTAGATGAATGGATAAGCAAAATGTGGTACATCCACACGATGGGATATTATTCAGCCTTTAGAAGGAAGGAAATTTCGACATGTGTAACCACAGATGAACTCTGAGGACATTATGCTAAGTGAAACAAACCAGTCACAAAGAGGCAAATTCCATTTATACCTGTAGGGAATTAAAGTCATAGAAACAGAGAATAGAATGGTGGTTCCTAGGGGCTTAGAGAGGGAAAATGGGGTGTTAGTGTTGAATGGGGACTGTTTCAGTTTTGCAAGGTGAAAAGAGTTCTGGAGGTTGGTTGCACAATGTGAATGCACTTAACCGTTAAGATGGTAAGTTTAATGTTATGTCTATTTCACCATAATTTAAAAATAAAAATAGAAAATCAATGCCCTCTTAAACATCTACATCCTGGGGAAGATTGTGATGAGAGTATGTCTCAGCTCTGTGCTTTCTCAGGCCACAGGTACTTGCATGGACAACACAGGCTGGAGTGCACCAATTCCCCGGGGTGTGGGGTGGGAGGGCTGGTGACAGAGATGGTAAAGATGCCAGATGGCAGGGCTGAGGAGGGTGGGTACCATGACGAGGAAGGGGAGGAGGGGCCGCTGCTCATCCTGACACTGCACACCTCATTCAGCCATGGACAGGGCCCAGCGGCAACGGGCCATGGCCCTCCTCCCGATCTGCCTCGCCCTCGCCTTCTCTCTCACCGCTGTGGGCAGCAGCCACTGGTGTGAGGGGACCCGGAGGGTGGCAAAGCCCCTGTGCCAGGACCACCCAGGAGAACTGCACTGCCTTCTCTTTATCAGGAACAGCAGCAGCAGAAAGAGGGACAACCGGAGCCAGGCTGTCCAGTACATTTGGGAGACGGGGGATGACAAGTTCATCCAGCGCAGGTTTCACGTGGGGCTCTGGCAGTCCTGTGAGGAGAGCCTCAGCAGCACAGGTGAGCATGGCCTGCAGGTTCTGGGGGTGACAGGTGCAGGACGGTAGCCACTAGTAGGAGCTCTGGAGTCAGGCTGCCAGGGTTTGAATCCCAGCTCTGCTACTAACTGCCTTGTTTCCTTGAGCAAGTCCTTTCACCTCTCTGAGCCTCAATTTTCCCATCTATGAAATAGGAACAATAGCAGTACTCTCTCTAGAGTTATTATAAAAATTAAATGACTAGATTCACATAAAGCGCTTGCAACAGTGCCTGACACAGTATCAGTATTTATTAAACATTAGCTTTTACCATTTGTTAGTGTCACCCAATCCCTGGAGAATTAAAGGCGGCCCCGCCCAACTCTAAACTGCATTCCCGAACTTTTAAAGGGTCTTGGAATGAACGGCTCTCTTAGAAAATAGACTTTTAACATTACTAACAGGAAAGGAACCCCTTTACAGAGCACTTACCAGAAGAAAAACCCTTAACAATTAGACCTTTATCTCAGGCAATCCTTGAAATAACCTAGCAAAGTAAATATTTCTTCAGTTTGCAATGAAGAAACTGAGGCTCAGAGAATTTCAAGTCATATAGCTGGCAAGTCCATTCCCTTTCCTACCATTTTACTCAGCCCCAATTCATCGACATCTTTTGAACTTCTATGGGTTTGAGGATGGTAG
>NW_006442497.1:5232314-5261206 GCF_000325575.1 Pteropus alecto | reverse complement strand
AGTAAAGGAAGAAGAGAGAGAAAACAGAAAGGATGGGTGAATATTTGGAGCACATATTTCAGGAAAAAAGTGCTTTATCTCATAAAGAAATGAGGAGGAAGGAATTGGATTCCTCAGATTTAGGCAGCCTGGTTGCAAACTCAAGCCCATGCTCAGAGCTAGGATGCTCTTTCTTTCTGCTGAAAAAGCGCACCCTCAAGAAGGAAAGGAGAGGACCCCTCCCCATCACCATTTCTCTCTTGACCTTAGGCATATTACATTGAACTCTTGAATTCCTTTTTGCTTTTCCTGGAGTTTCTAATTGCCTTTTCTTTCCTCATACTCATATCATTAGTTATTTATTCTTGAGTTCTAATAAAAGGCAACAAGAAGGAACCCTCTGAGATGCTGTGTGCTCCTCCCCATCTCTGCCCCAATGGTCATTGCAGAGAGGCAGTGCCAAGCCTTTCCCTCTCATGTGTCCGGGTCAGTGTCTGTGGCCTCTGCTTTAAGCATGGTGCAGACACTGCAGAAGTACCTGGAGCTAAGGTTACTGAAGGGCCTTCCTCGCCCCTCTCCTCTAAGGAGTGCACTTTCTTCCTATAAGTCCGCTCTCTCTACCCTCATGGACAGACACAGGAGGCTCATGACCTCCTGGAAAATCCCCAAGACAATTTCAGATTTTTGGTTTGGAAAATATGGTCACCACACTCATAGGCAAATTGCTTGGGAATTTCCACTCCCTTTCCAGGTCTCCACCTGAGGACTGCTGATTTCTATTTCCACAGCTACATTTAAGCATCATACCAGTTATCAAATGTTGGTGTGCATCACACCCACCCAGGGAGTTTTTAAAATTCCATGTGTCCAGCCTTGGAGATTCTGATCGAACTGGTCTGGGATGGGGTCTAAAAATCTGCATCCTTTTTTAAAAAGTATTTAGCCAAGGTTGTATTTACACATAGACAAGATATCGAATCATTTTGAACAGCTTATAAAAAAAACTAACAGTCCCCTTCTCCTTCCTTCTCCGGCACCTAGTCCCATGCTTCAGGGAGATCACTTTTAGCTAAGTTGTTTCTTCCAGTATTTGCCTCTGTTTCCAAAAATATGTTGACATTTCTGTCTTCATGTCAACATATTTTTTGGAAACTAAGGAGTGATTCATGTTAGACATTATCTATTGACTTCTTTTTACAATAGATAAGGATACATTTCTCTCACACTATATCTCACATCTGCTCTGCCATCCTCTTAATATAATTATATTGCTGTTTTATTTAAATCAATAAGCCAATAATTTATTTAGAATATATAAATATTGTTCATCACAGAATCAAGGAGGTGCTATCATTACATTAATTTTTTTGATTTCCTGGAATTTTTAATTGCCGTTGCTTTTCCCATCCTCAAAACATTGTTTTTTATTCCTCTCAGCTCTTTTCTAGCTATGTTACTATCTATATTTCTATCTATATTATTGATAAGCTCCTCCATGCCCCAGAGTATAACAAAGCCCCTTGGAAAGAGGGAACTCAGAGCAGTATAGAATGAATTTATTAAAAACCATATCCATGTCAGCCACAGGACCAGGAGAGTGAAGAATACAAAGAAGAGTGAGCCACAATGGTGAGCACTGAGATAAAACTAAAACAGGGAAGAATATGATAATGATTATAACAAAGACATACATAGGATATGGGAATGGAAAGAAAGAAGAGGTTATTTATAGCTCTGGGCATGGGAAAGTCTTTGGAAAGGAGGTGGCCACAGTACAGGCCTCAAAGTAGGACTATGATTATAATAGGTAGAGATTGGTCTATTATTGATCTATCTATTGGTCTGAGGGTATTCCAGGCAGACAGAACTGAGTGAGCAAAGGTCTAAGGTAGAACAGCTCAGGTGTTTGAATCAGAACACAAAGCAGGGGAGAGGGGGTAGCTTCACTCAGAAGAACTTAATTTACATGGCTTTTCAATGTCACCTGAGGCAGCTTCTCCTCCCCTACAACGTAAAGTCATGCTCACTCCAGGACAAAGAACTGAACGGGACAACATTCTCTAGAACAAAGAAGGCTAACTGGAGAAAATCAGAAGCCTACTTGGGGAAAATGAGAAATGTTATTATTTGTAATTTCAGGGAGGTGAGGCCACAGTAGAACCTGAACTTAAAGACAAGAGTTAGAAAATTAGATGGGTAAGAGCTGCTTCCCCAGTGACAAAGGGACAATCAGCATGGGCTAGACTTGAGGAAAGGATGGGACTGGAAACCTCACCTCTTAAGCAATAGTAAAGCTATCAAATTCAGGGAAGACCAGAAGCAGCTGCAAACTGTCTACCTGCATATGGTGTGCATCCCATATGTTCACACAAACACTATGCAGATAGATGATAAATTGTCTCTGGACTTTCTGATAAATTATTACCCATCTGGGTGGAGGTGGGGGAGGGGGCTTTCTCAGCCTAAAACAAGGCTGAAAGCACAGTTAAGGGGCTGTGTGAGGATCTTTCAAGTTCTTCCTCTAGGAGGAAGTTTCCTTGTGCTTTTGTCAACCCATGGAGGGTTTACTATACACACACCACCTTCTTCTCGTAGATCACACCACTGAAACATTTTTCACATATTGTCAGGAACACACATTGAAGTTGAAAAAGTGTTGATGTTCTCAGTGATTCATGGACAAAGCCAAGTAGAAATAAAGAATGTATTTCTTGACCCCTTTTTGATTTATGTGCATCTTATACACTTGATGTCAAACCAGAAAGAGATTTTAATAAGTATCTTGCTGGGTTTTCTCAGAGATTACTCCACAGAGAAGTCTGTTGAGATAGTCTTTGTAAAGTTAAATAAAAAGAATTTTGAAAGTCAAACAAATTTGGAAAATGGTGCCCATTACATTTTCTTCTTAGAAGTTCACAATACACATTAGCACATTAAAATCTCTGAGAAGTTCCACAATAAAAAAAATTCATTTACTATTACATATCCCAGCATTTCCCAAAATTAGTTGCCCATAGATAAAGTCTGTGAAGAATAAGAATTAATATTCTGCGAGACCAGCATTCAGTGAAACACTCTTTGGAAAAGGTTGATCTAGAAAAATAGACTCAATTGACAGATGGCTAAACTGAATTCTAGAGGCAGAAATGCCCCCTGTTGAAGACTGTACAGCTAAATAATGATAGAGCTAAACCTGGAACTCATATGTTTTAACTCTTAGCCCAGACTTTCCCTATTATTCCACAATAGCCAAAACTTAACTGAAGGGCAATTGTCTTATAATTGTCAATGAATGAGCTTGTGTCCTTCGATCTAAAAAACCTCTGCTCACACTTTTATATATATTCCTAATGTAATAAGATCATTCAAGTAAACCAGGGTCTCTAAATAGAGTCATAATTTTATTAAGAATGAGGAAAGGAGGACATGTCTGGAACAACTCTCCCCCTCCCACAAAGAGAAATATTATTACCTTCATGCGCTACAAGATACCCTTACAGCAAAAAGTTTAGAATTAAATTTTTACTAAATAATAACTAAAATAATAGCAAATGCATAAAGGAATAAAACAAAGGGTATACATCAGAGGTTGCAAATAAATGCCTACAAGAGGTGATAACAAAAGTGAATGAAGCAGAGCTACCCTTCAGTGCCAATGACCTTGAAATCTCATCCTCACCTAAAGGAGTTGGCCTCTTGCTCAGCTCCCCTTTATGGTCATGTGGGCTTGTAAACTCAATGTCGTCAGATCCTCTGATTTTTTTAAGGGAAGTAAGATATCTGGATTTCCATGTGAAATCCCCCAGTTTCTTGAAAACATTTCATAGGCCCAAGAAAGCATATGTGCAGCAGTATGTAGCTTGGGGCCTCCAGTTGGAGATTACTCTACACAAACATCTATTATTTTGTCTAATTTATCACAATTGCCTGGGAGATTTGTAGGTAAGGGGCAGGTACTCAAAGAGTGCTTTAGAGAGAGGGTAAGGATGGGTGAGGGGAGGTAAGGGGGCCTGGCAGGAAGGTCTTCAGACTGGGGAGGATACCCCTAGGGCCCCACTCAATATTTTCCCTCTGAATCAGTTCCATCACCAACCGCACCAAGGAGCCTTTACGTAGAGTACTACTTCAGGGCAGCCCCTGCACAAGTCACCTCGAGCAGCTTTGCACATCCTTTCTAGTATCTAACGTGCCTTTAAAGGGAGACAGCACCTTTGATTTCATCCTCTGAAATCAAGATTTAAAATTAAAATTCCTGGTTGAGACAGCGCTTAGACAAAATGTCCTTTTCCTTAGACAAATGAATTAGTCAACAAAATGTGTTGATTTCTGATTCTATGCTGTTCTGCTAAACTCAAGAAGTTCAAGAACAGAGGCGCCTGGAAACCCCATAGAAAGTAGGGGGAATAAGTGGAGGCGGGGTGCCAGAGATAATCTCCAGGGGACTTGGACACCATTTCCTAGGCTGGCTGGCTACACCACTTGGCTGGCCAACCACTGTCGAGCTATGTAGCACCAGCCGCTCTGGCTTCATGGGATTTATAAAGATTTTTGCTTTTAATCCTGTTGGCCTTATTCAAAAGGAGCACCATGTCTGAGGATTGGTATTAATCTAGGAGTCACTACGGTCTAACTCCTTTCACCCAGGCTAAACTCACTCTTCTAAGCCATTGTGAATCCTCTTCATCTCCTTGGCTAGCCGCCACTTTCTCTTTGCCCTGCCCCTGGCTCTATACCTGGCCTTCTCTTTCTTCCTGTGAGAAAAGGCAAGATAGACCCTTAGTCTTCCATGCATTATGTAGAAAGACAGCAGGTGGTGATGTAGAAAAAGGTACTGTGTCTCAGGTGGGAAAACCCAGTTTCAATTCCTGTCTTTACCAACCTGTTTTAGCCTGGCCTCCAACTGTGCAAAATATGGATGTTTGTACTTGCCTCTATTAATAATTAGACACACAAACAAATGTAAGGCAGTTCACAAAATACTTTCGCATTGGAGGACTTTTGTTATAACCATTTTGCAGATGAAGAAAGTGAGGCTCAGAGAGGTCAAGAAATTTCCTATGATGACTGACTGTGGCAGAACCAGGCATAAGAGCCAGACTTTTTGAATTTGAACACCACATTCTGTCCTTGATATCCATTTGCTGCTGTTACTGCCAGTCTGACTCAGGGGGTTGTAGTAAGAATCTGATGAGATGACACAGAAAGAGAGCCGTATCAGCCTCACAGCGCTCTGGGAGAGTGCCGAGATTTCCCCAGGGCTATGGGGACCTCCCTGGTAGAACTGGGGGACTAGGACAAATTTTTGCCACTGTGATTATAATACTATTGCTGCAGCCAAAAATCAGAGAATCAATCAGGGAAAACATCCAACTGCACCAATCCCCAAAAGCTGTGAGGGCCCCTGCGGCTGAAGATTAGCAGTGAAGTCCCTGACTCTCCCCTCAACCCCAGGCAGTGCACATACCCTCCTTCAGGCCATTTGGTGTGGACAGTTATGTGACAGAGGAATTTTTGTGCATGCAAGTCAGAAAGTATCCCAGCAGAGCAGCCCAACCATATGGCTGTATCATAAACCCAGACTTTGTTTCTCTTTTTCCTACAGCCCAGCAGAAGGGCAGTGCGAGAGTGTGAAGGAACGGGGCTCCAGGGAGCTTGTAGTTTTAGGAAAAGGAGCTGGAAAATCTTAAAGTTTATGGCCTTTAGGCATATACTGCCTAAAAGGTGTACCTGTTCGCACATAGGTCCTTCCAATGAGAGACCGATGAGGTAGAAGGTGAATGCTGGCTTGTGCTGAGAAAGCGAAAAAGGTGGGCTCTGTGTTGGGAGGTCAGGTTGATGGAAGGAGGGCATAAAAAAAGAGGAATTTAGACTTGAAGATGGAGGAAAAAGGGAGCATTGTACTTCCTTGAATAGGAAAGTTACCTAGAATTTTCTCTCTTATAAAAGAAAAATATTTTCTGAAGTCTAAAGATGCTCCCCCAAGTTACTCTGTCTCTGAAAACTTCCAAAAAATATAGGTGACCTCAGGGTACTTATGGTCTAGAAATAAATAATGATTTATGCTAACTTTATGCAAAAGGGCCCAATGGAACTGATTTTATTCCAATAATGTTTAAGTGCATTTTAATTGACAGAAGCTTTCCTATCTATTATCTCATTTGATCTTCCAAGCATGGTTAATGTGGGGACTATTGAACCAATTTTAGAGATAGGAAAGCCATTCTATTAAAGAGTTGATGAACTATGCTTCCTAGCTTTTGCATCTTGCACTGTTTTAGCAGCTACCAGCTCAGACTGGGCACAACTCCCTGTGTCTCAGGCATCTTTGCACCCCTGACTTTCCCTATTGCATTGGATTGCATTAAATCAATGTTATGGCAGGATAGCATTGGGCTGGGCCTCTGTGGGCCTGAGTTCTAATGCCGAAACTGTCTCTACCTGTGTTGTCTTGTGTCAATCAGTTTCCCTCAGAGGCCCCTGGACCCACCCCTCTAAACTGTAGGGAAGAAACTAGGCTCCTCCCACCCTACAGTTTATGATTCAATTTGGGGCTGAAGTATCAATGGAGAGAGAATGGGGACCCACCTGGGACAGGACATCAGAGGATGATTTGCTGTGGTCTCAATCCTCCATCTGTCACTTACCCTCAAACCAGAATTTAGTTACACCTGTACACCAAGTCGATATTCGTGGAGTTAGCTCTTTCAAAGGAACTACACATCTATGGCAGCAAAACAGGCTTTTTTAGCAAGTATGTGCAACATGACAGATGATCCAGACAAAGCACACACTTCCAGAAACACAAAATAAACGTGATGGTGTCTTCTGCCCTGTACCTGGTGCACCCACAATGATGCTTCCCTTTCCTTTCATGCTTCAGAAAGCATGGTGGAATGCAAGTAACTGGGTCAATTAGCAACAGAGATAGTTCTGAATCTGCTCTAATTCATCTTTTAAAAATTATTGTAAACTTTGCTACTTCTCCTCTAACTAGAAAAAAAATTATTTGAGCCTCATATCATAATGGATGGTATTTGGGAAGCTGAGAACCTCTGGTCTAAAGCTAGCAGTAACAGTCCAGATGGGCTAGGTTCTGCTGCAGTAACAAACAATCCTAAATCTCAGTGGTTTAAACTAACATTTATTTCTAGCTCGTTCTATATGTACTTTTCAGATTAGCAAGGGGCGTCTCCTCACTGTAGCCATTCAGGGACCTAGGCTAATGGAGACCCCATCTGAACATGTGGTTTCATGATAACAAAGTCAAGAGAATGAGAACCAGGTGGACGATACATTGGCTCTGAAAGCTTCTGACCAGAAGTGACTCACCTCACTTCCACTCTCAATTCATTGGCCAAATAAAGTCACATGGCCAAGCCTAGATTCACTAGGATGGGGTTGCATTTTGCTCTCATAGGGAGGGGCACTGCATGTATGTAAATAATAAAATAGTATGCCAAACACTCCATCCTTGTTCAAAATGACCTAGGATACACTAAAGAGGCTAGGAATACAGTTTGCCCCTAATCATCAAGGTTAACCTTACTTAATGGATGCATTCTCTTTATCTTCTAGGTGAAAAGTGTAGAAGTTTCCAGAGTGTAATACCAGCTGAAGAACAAGGTGAATACATTACTCATGTTCTGTCCACTAGCTCTCCTCACCATCTGGACAATTTTTATTGTTTTTGTTGGAGTGGGAGAAGAGATGAGAGAGTTATTTATGGTTTTTCTGTAAAGTTGAGTCCAAAAGCTAGAACCCCTGGCTCTTTTCATGTGCCCTGTAGTTGGTGGTGCAGGAAAACATTAAACAACTTTGCAGAGGGGAGGGAAATCCCTGGTTGGTAGTGTTCGCCACTTTCCACAATGTAAATACCGTAGCTGTCACTTCAAGTGTGAGGTGAACGCCGAGTTGGGAAGACATGGGCTCTGGCACACCACTGCCTATAGCACTTTTTCTTTTCTAAGACACTCATCCAATTTGTATTATTTTCTTAGTACATTTTCCCAGCTGGGATATAGGTTTTGTGAAGGCATGGATTACTTCTGTTTCATTCGTTGCTGAGTCTCCAGTACCTAATTTGTCCTATAGGAGGACTTTTACAGAAACTAGTTTCATTTCCTGTCCCTTTCATTCGTTCCCTCCACATCCAATACAGTTCCTTGAAGCCGTAGGTGGGATCCCATCCAGAGAGTAAATAACTGGCTCCTGCAGAAACAAGAGGTTTTGGCATCTATAACCAGGCTCTTAAAACTCTCAGACTCCTCTTCCCCTGTGTAGGTTTGTCTAGCTTCTTCTTTAAAAAGACAGTGTCTTCTGGTGGAATCAAAGCAACATGCTAATTTTTGAACTGTGAATTGGAGACCCTAGTATCTGTCATGTACTTACATCAGAGTTTTGCTTTAGTTCTTTTTAAAATTTTTCTTCCCAGCTAAAGACAATCTTTATAAACTCCTCTTTCAAGCCCTAGGAGGCTCCTTTTGTTGCCATTTTTCCAAAATTCAGCAGAGGTATCTGTGGTTCTTACTCCATGGTGTTGTTGTTTATTCTTTTTTAGAAGTGAACTAAATCAAAGGATTGAATGTTATAATACTTCTGAATTTTAAATGCCCAGAATCTCTGTCATCCCCACATTTTTCAGGTGTGTTGTGGCTGTCTATCACGGCTGAGGTCCTGAATATCCTTCTGATTTTGACAAGTACCATCCTCCTGGGCTCCAGAATGAGTTATCACAGCTCTGGGTTCCACTGGCTCAAGGTGGATGCTTCTGTAGCCATCCTCATGGTGCTTGCAGGTACCCTCCAACAGCATCATTAGAACAGGCACATTCCCCGCAGCCTGCCCCAGAGGGAGTTGGCAAAACTTCAGGCTGGCTCTTTCCTGTCAGTGGCCAGGTCAGCAGGATGTCTGTTCCACTGAAGTCACTGAGTTAATCCCACTTGGAGAAGTGATGAGACTTTGGGTGACTGATGGAAAGAAAGGGGATAGGCACAGATGGTGAATAAAATTTATCAGTGTGTCTTTATTACAACCCTAGGAAAGGAGTACACTGGATGTGAGAACAGAAATTACTAACTTAGTACAGTGGTTAGGCATGAGTCTGTGCCTGGGTTCAGACCTACTGAATGGCTGTGTGACCCTGGGAAACTTACCTAACTTCTCTAAGCTAGATATCTCAAAAACTTATGGTGAAGACTAATTAAGAATGCACCTGGTATATACTAAGTACTCAATAAATGGTAACTTGTTAAAAATTATTATCCAAGTTTGGTATAAATATCTCGTAAGAATAAATAACCCCTTTGTCTGGTCTTAACTTCTGTGTTCTCCAAGAAGCTTTTAAAGCAATTTGGTCTCCTGAGTGGGCCTTTCACCAAGGAAAGAACTTCAAACTTCATTTCTCTGGCTGGATACACAGAACTCTGTTAATAGGCGTCGGTCCAGTCGATAGATCACTTCCGCACTTGATAAGTATAATGCATCTTTTCCAAGTGTTCTCATCAGTGAATAGGATGATAAAAATCTAATTTGGGGGTCTTCATAGCAAAGAGCCAGGCCGTAGACTTTTGGAGTCCTCCCCAGGTCCCAGCATCCCCCAAGGTCCCACAAGATCTTGAGTAAGCCTCCTTCTGAATGTCTCTTTAGTTTCAACTGTGTGAAGGAGACGTCAGGTGGAAAGTCTGAGGATTTATTAGTGCAGGTACATCATAAGGACTTGAGACATTCCCATTAATATATAAATAATTACCCCCATCAATTAAAACTAATTTCTATTTGGACCACTAAAACCTATCTTCAGTTGGGCCACTGCCCACCATGCATTTATTAAATTAAAACATATGTGTAATTGGAGTCCATGAAAAAGAAGAACAAATAATGAAACAACTAATATTTAAGATATTTTCTTGAACAAAAGACCAAAATCTATATACAAAAAGCTCCCTCCAAATACCTGGAAAAATTGGCATAGTACTATACATATCTTACTAAAACTATTAAAGGGAAAAAAATCCTCTGGTTCTTTAAGCCAAAAACAAACAAACAACAAACAAACAACAAAAAGTCACTTACAAAGGAAAGATAATCACACTGGCATCTGAATTCAGTACCCACCAATAACTGCCATGTGAGTCTAGTGTAGCCAGGACATATTCAGATTTTTATGTAAAGTATCCCAGTTTTTAGGTGTTAGCAAACAATTCACATGAAAAAGAATTACATGACAGAACACCATAAAGTATGGCTTCGGGCCAAATGCAGCTTGAGGATCACTCCGCTGTGCTGGGAAAGAAAGGATGTCACATTGGTGCCTCTGAACATGGGGACACAGGGGCATGATAAATGTAAAGAGGTGATCATGGGAGGAATGACATGGCAAAGTGCATAAATTCATGACTGTTAACAAGAAATCAGTGTATATGTGAAACATGAAGCCTGCTTGGAAGGGTTCAAGAAGGATGCTGGTGGGTTCCTTATATCCAACTCATGCCAGGCAGAGAAACTCAGTTCTTAACTGTGACTCACAAAAGCTTTACTTGTGCAGGGCTTCTAGGCATGGTGGCCCACATGATGTACGCAACCATTTTTCAGATCAGCGTGAGCCTTGGGCCGGAAGACTGGAGGCCTCAGACGTGGGACTATGGCTGGTCATACTGGTGAGTTGTTGCCCAGGACCTCAGGTTCTGATGGACCAGCAAGGATGCGCGCAGGTTTGTAGGACCTCTGACCTTGGTCATCGTGCCACCTGCTGCTCTTGTGACTGTAGATTATTTCTTAACCTCTCTGTAGCCCAGTTTCCTCATCTGTAAAGTGATGGTACTTGTCTCAGATGTTTTCATAGGCTTTGAAAGAGGTTACGTTTCTAAAATACTTGGCACAGAGAAAAGTTCTCAATAAATGGAGACATTGTCATTACTACATTCTTAAATGCAACTTATGGGGAAATAGCCTGAGCTATAACTCCTAATAAAGACTTCAATGGGGAGATCCAGCACCTGTTTCTAACAGAAAGACAAGGCCATGATATTGCAGTTTTGTCTCTAAGACAGCCATGTCATACAAGACCACAGGGATTCTTTGATGTGGACCTCTGAACTGTAACTGCATCTTAAAAATATATGTACATATGCTTACATTTTTGACTTGTATAACAACCTCTTGTGTTACATTTTTCTTTGTAAAATAAATAACATGGTCATTGCTCTCTCTCTCATGCTACTATTTCGGGGTTGGGGGTGGGTGAACATGTCTATGTTACTCCTATCCATAAGCTTCTTGATTATTAAGTCCTATTTAAGGATGATTGGAAGCTAGAGAGAGGAGTTGTAACTTAGCTACTCGTGAATTTTGGTAGGTGATTGGGTATGAAGCAATCTATTTTATTTGAGAATTCCATCCCATGAAAACATACACAAATGTCAGTTTGTATAGATTCTCTCTCAGCAACCACTCTGCTGGGTTCTGTGAAAGATGGAAAGCATAGACCATCATCTTAGAAAGCAATACGCTTCCAGAGGATAGGGAGATAAAAATACCAATGTCCAATGCCAGTGTCCTGTGTTAGAGCCAAAAGCAATAAGAACAAAAGTAACACGTGTAGCAGATGCTATGCTGAGTACTTCCCATTCATTGACTCATTGAATTCCTCACAAGCACCACCCAGTGGGCAGTGTTACTATTATTCCAGTTTTACAAATAAGGAAACTGATACAGAGAAGTGAAGTCACCAGCTCTAGGTCACACATTTAATAAGAGATGGGAACAACACCCCAGTGCAAACTCAGCACAATGATTCCACGATCTGTTCTCTTAGCCATCAGGCTACACCAGCACATCGGCTGGGCTTTAGGATTTGTGATCCAAAATCCAAGTCCAAACTGGGTAGAACCAGGAGCAAGTTTTTCACCAGACTGACCTGCAGTAGAAAGCCCTGGAACCTAGCCCTATGCCGTTTCCTAAATATGCCTTTTGTTGACAGCCTCGCCTGGAGTTCCTTCGCTCTCTGCATGGCTGTGTCAGTCATGGCCATGAGCAGATACACGGCAGCCCGTCTGGAATTCACCGAGAAGCAAAGGCTACAGAGGGGAAGTCAGCATTCTCAGCACAACCTCCCAGAAACCGAGGCTTCAGAAAGGGTTTGAGAAACAGAAGCTTCTTCCAGCACTATGGGGCATGACCTCAAGAGTTTATCTGAGTACGTGCCACCAGATGCCCCAGTCAAGGTGTCCATGTGCTAGTCAGTGCTGTGGCTGCTGGATCTGCACAGGCAGACAAACCAAGCACATATGTCGACAATGAACACTTCGGGGTGGGCTTCAGAATGCTGTGGTCCAAGTAAAACTTGCACCCACCATCTTATCCTTCACTGAACACCTTTGGCTTCAACCTCTGATTCCTATTAAAATGCCAGTGTCTTTAAGTGATAGAATGCTTACCAAAAATATCAACCATTGACACTCTAGTATAAATGAATATCTGTAGCTTTCCTGAGAGCACGTTTAATAAGGGTAACAAAGAGGGAGCAAGAGAGCACTAAGAGTAAGAGAAGCTGAAAAGGGGGAAAGCAAGGGTTTAACTACAAAGAATATAAAATGTTCTTTGTTAACAGAAGAGTCCAGAGTTTTTTTTTTTAAACTAACACACAAATTGATAGTATGTGTGACTATCTCATATTTTCTTTTTAATTTTAATCAAGAAGACAAATTTAAAAATAAATTTCGTTAATTTATAAATATTTTTTCTTCAAATTCTTCTAATTTATAGTAAATCAGTTTGGAAGGATAATCAAATGGTAAAACAAAATGACATCTTATCACGGTTAAGTGGAACAAATGTTTGAATTGTGCTTAAATTGCCAGGCATTTTTGTTTCTAAAAATAAACAATGCTAAACGTGAAAGTCATGTTTGAAGCAGTGGGGTATTGCATGTTCCCTAATGTGGTCAGTTACAATATTGTATAAATTTATCTCGTATTTTAAGTTAACCACATTATTGAGGCCACTGATTATAAGACACATAATTTGAGTTTTTGAAAATAAAATGGACTGTTAAATTCTAACACCTCTAAATATATCCTTGCTCAAATTCATTTAAAAAATGTATTTATACATTTAGCAAACACATCATTTCTGAAAAAACTTTTTAAAAACCTGAATGTTTCAAATAAAATCACTCAATCTGCTATGCTAAACTGTAACGTTTATATTGTCATAGAATAAGGGAAAATCCAGCTAATTTCTTCATGTCTGGGGCTCTAATTGAGTACCTGCCTAACAGATATTGGTCCCATGAAATTCTGTGTTTTGTTGAATGATGCTTATTTGAAAAGATATAAAATGAAATTTCTGGAATAAGCCCAACACAGAGAAGGCATGCTAGAGTGCCCTGGGCCATCTCTTCACCTAGAGTAAAAGGATTTGTACCCAGCAGCCTCTGCCCTTCACATTACCCCTGTGTATCTGTGCAGGTAGATTCTGTGTCACTGTCACAAAATTGAGTCAGAGTCTAATCTTAAAGAGAAGAAAATGCCCTGAAAATATTTTCAAAAAGACAGTTGTTTAGTTCTCTCAAAAAAAAAAAAAAATCACATCTGAGGAGAATATGGTTGAAGTTGCCAAGAAAAAAATGAATTTTCTGGATTCATGTGAGACATCCTCTGAGCTCCCAAGGCACTTTAAAAATTTTTAAATGTCGATTTTATTAAAGCTTAACATATATACAGAAAAGTACACAAATTCTAAGTGTACAGCCTAATGAATTTTCAGACAGTGCACACAGCCACGTAACCACCCCCAGATCAAGAAACAGAACCAAGGCCTCTAGTGTTCATCTATCTTTGCTGTAAGACAGACCCAGGTGGATTTTAACTCCTTGTATATTGAAGTAATTTCTTTATATATCTATTCCCCTCTTATAGATTGTAAATTATTTCTCTATGGCAAGAACTGTTCTACCCCAGCATCTAGAACAATGTTTGGCAAATAGAAACCCCATACACACACATATACGGACATGTCTGGAAGTATGTATATGTGTGTATATAGAGAGAATTATCAAATGAGAATATATATACTCTTATCAAATAGATTTTTTTAGCATTTCATGTAATATAGCTTGTGATTAAGAGCATGGACTCTGGAGCCAAGTTGCCTGAATGTAAATCCTAGCTCCTCACCTTGACGTTGGGCAAGTCATTTGTCTCTCTATATCTCAGTTTTCTTATCTGTAAAATGAGAGAAGAATCTTGTCTATTTTAAGGGTTGTGAGATCTAAGCATGTTAGTAAATTCGAAGATCTTAGAACATTGCCTTTAACTTAATAAGCACAGTGGAAGGATTAACTGCTAGTATCTGCCATGTGCAAAGCACTGCGTTAGGTCCCAAGAGTATATAAGGAAACAAGATAGAGGCTGAGCCTTGCCAATGAGTTGGGGGAACAATAACGAAATCTCAGTAACCTTGTCAAGAGAAAGCCAAGATCAAATGAGTGCAAATCCACCAACCATTTTTAGCCTGGAAGCCATCCATTCTTAGTTAACCATTTGGTGAATTTTATCAGGTGTCTACAGTGTTCCAGGCAAAATGCCATTTCTCCTAGAAGTAAGAAGTCAACCTTCTTCCTTTTCTGGCATTAGCAAAATGCCTGTTTGTGGTCAAAGAAATGCTCCATGTCTATGGTCTACTTTCTGCATCAATAAACGAGGTTGTTTCCAGAATGTCGGCTGTTCTGAATAACAAACCCATCATCAGGCAGAACCAGCTTTGGAGCTCAGTGATCGTCCCTGACCAGGTTCAAGGAACTTGGCAGGCAATGGGTGTATGTCTCCTCTTACGCAGTGCGTGACAAGAGGGGTGGCAGCCGACGTGAAGTGGTTAGGCAAGAATAAACAAGGGGTTCACAGATGAACTGAGAAAACAGCAGTCTGATACCAGTGAGCCAATTATTTTTTCCAGAATTAGTGAATTTAGCCCTATACTCACTTGATTGGCTGAGAACCCATTTTACAGATTGTTTCCTTGGATTTGATGACTTAGCTGCCTTTCTGTCATTAGAAGAATCCCCTTAGGGAACCACAGCTGGGTAGTCTCGGCTGAGAGGGATTAAGGTTAGTAGGCCCACCTAGTGAGACTAGTCATGTTTGCTCATGTTAACATTTTTTATTCATTCAACATGTATGTGTATATAAAGCTCTGTGGATGTCATGGAGATACAAGCATGACTGAGAATGTACCCCGGCCTTCAAGGGGCCAACTATAGAAACAATTTAGCATTGTGTGTCAGAAGGGAGGTTTGGGGACACTGGAAAAGAGCCAAGGTTAAAGGTTAAAAGACATTTTAATCACTTAGATGCCTGACGATAATATTATTCACCTTTATTAAGTCAACTGTGCTGCAACTGAAAGACAGAATACCAAGATAGGGCATGAAGAACTAGAATTTTTTTAAGTTATCACATAAAGCAGGAGAGGAACATCCTTCGCACACTGAAAACCTGGGAGAAAAAGAAGAGAGTAAATTGAAAACAGGAGAATTTGGGAGGTCAGATGACATCACAAGGATGTCAGACAGGATCCATCTGCTTCTCTCTTTTTCTGTTTATTTTCTATTTTCAATTAGAAAATACCTCAATATATTTAAAATAATGTAACAGACACGCATGTACCCACAGATCAGATTTAACAGAACTAATTTCTTTGTCATGCCAGAGGTCTCTCTTTTGAAAAAAGAAAAAACAAGAAATAAAATGTAAGAGCTACAACTAATGCCTCACATGCCCCTCACCATCTCCTCCTCCTTGCTCTCTCCCACGAAGTAACCGCCATTTGGATCATTCCTTTGCACGATTGTGCACATTTAATATACATAGATATAGTAAATCTAATATATGTCTATACTAGACATGAAAGTGTCTCGAATGGCTTTACATTTTATATAAATGTAAAGCCATTCGAGACACTTTATATTGGGACTGTCTCTTCAAGGAAAGATAATTTTTTCCAATTTTTTTAGTACAGAAAAAACACCTAATATAAAATTTGCCATCTTAATTATTTTTTAAGTGTACACTGCAGTGGGCATCTCAGTTCCTTCACATTGCTGTGCAACCATCACCACCATCCATCCACAGATCTTCATCTTGCAAAACTGGAACTCTGTAGTCGCAAAACAAAGCAACCCTGCCTTCCCCTCCCCACCAGACCCTCACAATAGCCATTTCACTTTCTATCTCTATGAATTTGACTACTCTTGGTACTTTATGTAAGTGGAATCATACAGTATGTCTTTTTGTGACAGGCTTATCTCACTCAGCATAATATCCTCAAGGGGCATTCATGCTGTGGCATGCATCAGAAATTCCCCCCCTTTTAAGCCGAATATTCCAGACAATTTTTTTATTTGCAAAATCTTTTTATTTGCTCAGTGATCTTTGATATTATAACTGAAGTGCAATAAAGTACCTCAATATTTGTTCAACACTACATGGAGTGTTCCTCAATCATTTTTATAAATGTCATTTGTATATAGTTTAGAACACTTCAACACCAGGAACTTCTACATATACCTTAGAGAAAATTTAAATCTTCTTTGTTTATGTAATTGGAAACAGTATAATAGTAAAAAACACAGACTCCGAAGCTAGATTATCTGAGTTTAAATCTTGACTATGCTATTTACTGACTGTGTAATCATGACAAAATTAATATGCTCTCTACACCTCAGTTTCCCCAGAAGGATAGTGATCGCATGATTAACATGAGATCGTTCATGTTAAATACTTTGAACCTTCTGTGGCCCTTATCGTTATCATTATTGCCCTAGATATAACATGGAAGGGGAAAAGAAACTTACTAGAATTTCTCTTTCAGAAGGATTATCTATCTCCTTCCTTTACTCTGTGGCATGTGTTTGCCTTCCCTTTGGCTGTTAAAATTTATTTCCCAGTGAAGATACAGAGCCTTTTATAATTTCTTTATTTTTCTTGTCTTATTTCCTTAATAAATTTACCAACAATTTCTTACATTTTTACAGTGTTTTAATGGTTTGAAACCAGGTTCCCACTTTTTTTGGCCACCATAACAATGTCATGATTATTATCATCCCATTTTTGAGATAAGCTAGCTTGAGATTCAAATGTTAAGTGACTTGTCCAGGGTCCATATTTAGATCCAGGTCCTTTAATCACTTTCCATTACATCAAATGGCTTCATTTACTTATCCATATTTACTTCTGAGTCTCCATCAGTTTCTCTTTGTTCAGTGATCTTTGATATTATACATGAATTGTTCTTCATTGACAATTGTTCTTCGTTGACAAACTCACTTGCTCTGAGTTCCAACGCTGGGGCAGCTGCTTAAAGGCCCTAGAGACATACAGGGAGGAACCGAATTCTCCGGCTTCAGGGCAAGGGCTGGAGGGGCAGCTTTCACCCAGACAAAAGTGCTGGCAGAAGCCATTGTCTCCTTGTTGAGCCCTCCCCACTCCCTGGGTGCAGACGCAGGCAGCCACCATATCTGAGTCTCCTTTCAGACAATTGTTTTAGATGTCAGGCTAGTTCAACAACCCACCATTCTGCCCCATTCTTGCCTCCCACTCTACGACAGTCCTGCCACCCATGCATGAGTGCCTCTATGGATCAGCTGCACCCACCCTTCCAAAGAGAGATCAGGAATGGAAGTGGCTTCATGCAGCAAAACAAGTGATTATCCTGGCTAGAGAGAACAACAAAGCTAACAGGACTGACAGCCCAGAGAACATGCATGGGGTGGTGAGAAGATGATATTGACCCAATAATCTACTGTTTATAAAAGTATGTGTGCACACATTACCTGACTTAGCCCTGGCATCCTTCATCTCTGAACGCTGCCCAGGGTCCTCGGGAAAGGATTCTGACATGCATTGAGGAAAGGCAACAAGGGGAACCAACACAGACTGGAAAAAATAGCCAGGGGAGAAGGGAGAAACTGAAACCATCAGCCCCAGCTATGGGCCAGATTCATTCTGGGTATTGTTTAAATGTCACCTCTTACATTTTCGATTGTCCACTATGGCCCAGTGAGGAAGCTAATAGTATTAGTGCAATTTCCAGTTGATGGCTGTGAGATTCAGAAGGTCTAATGTGTGCCCGAGGCTGCACATAAGTCAGAAACAGAACTGTGATTCAGACTCAGGGCTGCTGGACTCCAAACCCATCATGCTGCCTTTCTGAGGGCAGAGTAGAGACAGATCCTCTTCCCCCTTCCTTTTCCCTAGGTGAGTCAAAGGGCAGCCCCATACAAAAATCACCCAAGTGCCCCGTCTCAGAGGAATAAATTTAAAATGTGAGGTGTATCTGCACAATGAAAAGAAAGATCTCCAACTTGACACAACAATACAGATGAATCTCACGAATGTAATGTTGAGCAAAACAGTAATAACTTGTGACTCTATTTAAATAAAAGAAATGTTTTAAGCTCAGGTAAAACTAATGTATGCTTTTAAAAGATAGAAAGCAGTTACCCTTAAGAGCTGGAAAGAGACACGATGCAGGCATGTTGCCAATGCTCTTACAGGGACATGTTCAGTTTATGAAAATTCAGGAAATGTTACATTTATGTGCACATTCTTATATAGATTACAGGTCAATAAAAAGCTGGAGGTTCTTTTAATGTTCCTGGTCATTCTTAATTTGCAAGAAAGAAATGCAGTTTCCCCACTCCCACCCCTGTGCACAGCTTCTTGCTTCGCTTCCTGTCAGCCCATGATCCTTACCACACAAATTAGGATGTTGCTATGACTGGTCTTCTGGTTTTTGATGGTATGAGTATTCGAACTGGATTTTAGCTATTTAGGTCTCTCCATTTCTAAACCTCTAAGTTCCCTTTTATAATTAAAATATTTAACATGGGATAAATTCTTAATATTTTTAATCATTAAAGATAACAATAGTTAATCTATTTATGAGACGGTCCTGCAAGATAAGACTGTTATGTCCATTTCACGGATGAGGAAGCTAAGCCTCAAAGAGGGGGAATACTGTGACTAATGAAAAACACTCCCTAAATTCTGCTCTTTCCAATAGTTCGTGTCACGCCTCCAAGTGGTTCATTCTGCAGTCGGCTCCATTCTGTTTCACAGTTATGCTCTTCATCCCTAACCAGAATGGGAAGTTCAGAAGGCTTGCTGCCACGCCCATCTGAGCTACCTAGAAGCTACCTGATATGAGGGTTAATCGAAGTGAGGGCAAGGATATGTGTGCTGAATTCCCAAGTCCTGATCCCTAATGCCCCGCTTCAAACTGCGGAGGAAACCTCTAACAGGCAAACCAGAGAGCTTTAAAAGTCCTGGCAAGGACTCTGAAATCAGACCCGGCCAGCATGTGTCCCTGAATATCAGAACAGACACTATATTTACCCTGTAAAGCCCTTTAGTGCACTGAGAGCTATAAATAGTCATTAGGGCTCAAGCAAGTGGCCTTAACACATGGATTTCCTTCCAAAAATGCAGATCTATTTTAATTAAATTTGCAATTAACCTTTGGGAGGGCAGGCCCCTGGATTTGGTTGGCTTTCCGCAACACCGTGAGTAATTTCTTATGCATCAGACATTTGGGGATTAACAGGGTGTTCAGCTCGGAAGCAGCCTTCGGGGCTTCCACAGAGACCAGCTCCCTGGAGAGGACACTCAGGGCTTGGTGCATGTGTAAGTGCACCCTGTAGTCTTGGGGCCTCCCCCTGCCCCGGTGTCTCCATCAGAGTCTCTTAGCCAAGTCAATTCCTTTTTATCATTTTCCCCAGAACAAGATGGGAGTCATAGCTGTGCTCATCCTGCCGTTGCTGCTCTTGGGAATCAGTGGTCTTCTCTTCATCTACCAAGAGGTGTCCAGGCTGTGGTCAAAGTCAGCCGTGCAGAACAAAGTGGTGGTGATCACCGATGCCATCTCAGGACTGGGCAAGGGTAAGCTGGCTTTGCCCCCACTTGTGCCCGCTCCTGCCCTGAGGGACAAGCAGGGGAGGGTGCCGTGCAGGCAAGCCCACTGGGCTGGTGAGAGTTAAGGCTGCATTCTCTCCTAGTGTCTATTATTAATCATCAAGTATCTTCTCTTTTGGAGGCTGCAGCTTCCTTGCCTGAGAAATGAGGGCACTGGGCTATCTGGGGTTGCAATCTCAGAGTCAAAGTGGTCTGCAGGTGTGATCTCCAGAAATTTTGAAATGCAAAACCCTTAGCTGGGGCAGCGTAGTGGTTATGAGCCCAGACTTGAGCAGTGAGCTCAATTCCTGGCTCCACCATGTACTAGCTGGTGGCTTCACTTCTCTGCCTTGGATTTCTCAAATGTAAAGTGAAGGTACTAGTAATCTCTACCTCATCATGTTGCTGTGAGGAATAAATAAATTAACAGATGGAAAGTTCTTAGAACAGTGCCTGGAACTATATGGGTACCACTCAGGTGTGATTAATGCTAATAACAATGACCACATTTAGGTAGAACATGCATGCTCCAGTTTGCCACACACCCCACTGGTCCTTACTATACCACATCTGACCCGATTCTTTCAACCATATCTCTCTCTGGCCTTGAAGGCATTTACGTTTGCAGCCCCTGAATTAAATGGTCTATGAGGGCCCTACCACCTTTGGTGACATCTGTGACATAAGGAGTAGTAAATGTCCTTAGGTTTGTAAATTCTGATTATCATTCTACACAATGGCAGTGCAGCACCGTATGTTACATAGTTTGGATGTAATTTTTGCTTTCGTTTTTGCTATTTTTAATCAAACATAGAACATACACAGCCAACCATTCATTAGGTCACTTAAAAAGCGTTCACTGAGTCAACGATGTCTGAGTATTGCGATGAGTATTGGATGATGCCCCTTCCAAAGAGTCTCCCTGGGGTCTGGGCACCTAATCTCACAGTGCTGCCATCGCGAGAATGTTTATATCCTCTTGTGTGGGAATTCTCTAAGACTCCTTCTCTCTTAGGCATCCCAATGACAGCCAATCTGCACGCTTTGAGGGTGGGTTCAATTTCAATGGGTGATCAATTTGGATTCAACATGTAAGGTGAAAAAAACAAAATGTAAGGCAGATAAACTAGGTTCTCTGTGTGGCCTTTTTGTGGGTCCCAGAAGCGATTTCCGAAGAGGATATCCTGCATCATTACACTCAGTACTCAAATGAGAGGGGGACATAAACTCCATCTCCTATAGGGACAAGCCAGGCACTCACATTTCTCAACCAGACCAGACACAAGACAACAGGGAGTGGTGGTTGCCCTGGGGAACTGGATAAGAGACACCCACCTAGAGACACTCAAGAGTCAAAGTCTTTGGAGAAACCTTGTTCTTCAAGTAGAACATGCCCATCTAGCATCAGTCCCGCAGCCAGCATGAGACTCCTTCATCATGAAGTCTTCCCTGATTATCTTGATGGCCCTGAGGAAATGGCCTCTGGGATCTCATGGCTCCTCAGAGAAACACACCACCATTGGCTCACTTCTCACACTCTGCTGTATCTGTGTGTTTCTCAGTTGGTTCACTAGACACACACTCTCCTATGGTGAATCCTATGCTTTGTTCATCCTGTAGTGCCCCTGCCTCCTAGCTCAAAGCCTGGCATACAATAAGTACTCAAAAACCGTTTATTTAATGAATAGCCTCTAAAAGTGACCATCTGATGAGGAAAGGCACTCATTTGGATAAGTATGTCATATATTTGTTTTATTGATTTCTAACTAGATTTCAATATGATCAGAGAACATATTCTGTATGATTTTAATTCTTTTAAATTTGTTGAGGTGTGTTTTATGGCCCAGGATATAAATGATCTTGGTGAATGATCCATGGGCACTTGACAAGAACCTGTATTCTTCTGTTTTTCAGCGGAATATTCCCAGAGTGTTCCAGATGGTTGAGGAAGCTGTTCAGTTCTTCTATATCTTTCTTGATTTTCTGTATTACTAGATAGAACTGAGTAATGTATATGTAAATAGTCTTATTTATCTTTTAAGTCTTATTTGGTTATAATGACACATTGTACAAATCAGGTGCCCAGGAACTATATCTCAGGGGCAAAACGGCATTTACAGAGGGCTATGGTCTAGTTTCTGTCCTGACTACTGTCAGCGCCTTTTTTTTTTTTTTCCTATACTGTATGGACTCAGCCTGCAAAGAAAAGCAAAGCAGAAAAAAAAATAAAGTTCAAGTATTTAGAAGTAACTTGAGAAGCTGGGTATATGTGACCTTAAATAAATGCCTAACCAAAACATGATGCTGACCACAGTAATTCCAGGTTTAAACTACTCCAATTCTCAGGTCCAAGGCAAGAAAAAAGTGAGGGGCACTGAGTAGATGGCACAGGTTAGGCACAGCCCACAGCACACTCCTGGTCCCATGGAACCTGACCAAACCCAGCAGGGAGCCCAGAGCTAAGCTGTTTACTAGAGAAATCAAATAGCCAAAGGTCAGGACACCTAACCCTCACCCCCAAACCCACACCATTCAGCCAAGTAAGAAATCGGGTCACCTTGTACCCACAATTTCTGCAGCAAGAGTGACTCTTAAAATTTTTAACCACTGTACTTCAAAGAGCACAACACTTTCTGTGTTTCATCACCTCTAAGATGAATAGTTACTCACCTTTAAAATTTTCTGAAATCAAGCTGATTTTCTTTTAATCAACAGCAACTTACAATATTTGCAGGCCATCCTTTTGCATTTTAATATCTCTGAAATCAAGAGGCATCTTACAGTAGATGGCATCTCAGATTTGGGAAAATATGGGACTGAGAGCTCAATTTATGTCTGCTGCAGCACCTCTAAGATGAATAGTTACTCACCTTTAAAATTTTCTGAAATCAAGCTGATTTTCTTTTAATCAACAGCAACTTACAATATTTGCAGGCCATCCTTTTGCATTTTAATATCTCTGAAATCAAGAGGCATCTTACAGTAGATGGCATCTCAGATTTGGGAAAATATGGGACTGAGAGCTCAATTTATGTCTGAAGAAAAAGAAAAAACCTAGTGCCCACGTGCTTGACACAAGATAAATGTTGTGCTCAGTGGAGCCGATAAAGAATAAAAATAAGAACACCAGGGTATACCTAATGCCTGGAGTGAGCAAAAATGACTTACATATTTGGGAGTGTGCCTTCGGCCTTGCTGGATCGAAGCAGTGATTGCACCACTGGGCTCTAGCCTTTCCCAAGCCCCTGGGAAAGACAAAGTGTTAGCAGAGTAAAGGGGAAATGGAATGATGGTAAGAACACTGCTGGTTGCCCCTCCAAAGAAGGTCAAGGCCAAAAGTTTGGTCTGGCTCTTGATCATAGGCTCTTCACCTACCCAGTACCCAGCTTATAAATATGTGTCCATCGCCATGTTAGAAAGGGAGGGTGTGGGCTCATAACAACACACCCCTGACATGTGCCTTTCTCAGCAGTGGGCATTGGCCAAGAGGCAGCCTAGTGTGGTAAACAGGCACCCTGGAATGTTACTGCATGGGCTAACATGCTGGCTTCACCACCAACCAGCTGTGGACTCTGGGTAAATCATTTCATCTCATGGAATCTCACTTCCCTGGTTTGTAAGACCCTGCCATGATGGCTGCCCCACACCCAGCGTGGCTGCCACTCAGAATTCCAGCTGAACATCAGGAAAGCCAGGCTTGCTTTCTCTTAATGAAATTTCTTTAGTGAATTCTGTTATTATAAAAGCCATATTTTTTTTAAAAAAGGAATTTTTTAAGTAAAAGAACATAAAACACACCTGAAACGCCATCTACTCAAGAACACTCATCTTATTTCCTTTCAGCTCCTTTATGATGCTTATAGGTGTAACCAGCAAGAATCAGGGCTGTGGTGAGATGAGATATGCAGAGGGTAAATTATCACCTCTGACTCTTGATTTTTTAAAAAACTCAGACAGTCCCATGACTTTTCTAATATTATTAGATTATACAAAACCCTGAGGTTATAAGTTCTAAAACACAGCATTGGTTCAGGAGCTGGTATACCCAATCCAATACATTAGCAAACATGTCCATTTTCATTGAAGTTGAACTGTCTTTCCCCCTCTCCGCTCCTCCCCGGCTAGAGCAGGTTGCCTGCCAGCTTGCCTCTCTTTCTGACGCCTCTGGGGGTAGTGGGGCAGGAAGGAGGGGAGAGAGGGAGAGCAGGAAAAAAATCTTACCTGCCTGGCATTGTTATGAGACAGCTTCAAACTCCATGGCCTGGCACATGTTTAAAACCAAGTCTGATGCTTTTTCTTGTGGAACTTTTGTGGATCTTGCAGCATACTCCCTGGGAATACCAGTTCACACTTTCTGTGAAGAGGGTGTGCTCTGTGTGCTCAGTCCCAACTCCACACGGATTTCAGGATCTACTCCCCCTAAGCCCTCTGTTTTAGGGTCTCACTGCTCTTCTGAGATGTCCTCTAGGGCAAAATTCAAATGAGGTCCCAATCAACTCAAGCCCTACCTGTGGTCCACTGTGGTTGTGCATGGGATCTTCAACAACACAGACCGATCCCCATGGGGCAGCCACAGTTCTCTCTTCTGCCTTGGGGACAGTTGGCCCATGGTCTCTCCCATTAGATTTCTCAGGCATGACTCAGACTCCTGGCCACAGGGAACTCATAGCATGCTGTTCAAATGGTCCTACCGTCACACTTCTCTCTAGGATAGAGATAATGGGCAAATACATAACAGTTCTCTTCGCCCCAAAAATCCTTTTTCAAAGTCCCCTCTCCTCTTCCTTGATCTATTTTTGTCCAATTTTTGGGTAAAGAGCTCCATAAAACAGGGTTATAGTTAATTCCGAAATCTGTATCTTGGACTGGCAACTAACTTTGGAATTTTATATCTATTTGATCTTGGTTCCTCAGTCCAACTTCCAATTTAAAATTCTGTTACATATACATATGTACAATTTAACATCCAATTACACACACACAGAGTCAAGTGTTATGGCATTATATTAGACACAGTTTTGAATCTCTTTTTTAAAGTTCTATATCGTTAACTTCTTTCCATTTCAGTAGACCTATTTCTACAACATGAGTTTTAAAGACCTCAAAATATTTGACATATAGTTTACTATAATTTACTTAACCAATTTCATATAATATTGGACATTTGCAATCATCCCCAGCTCTTTACTATTATTATGGGACTGAGATAAACAATATTATAACTATGTCCATGCAGTAACTCCAAATTATCTTCCTAGAAAAAATTCTCACAAACGAAATGACTGGGTCAAAGTCCATACTTATTTTTAAGGATTCTGTCAAATTTTTCTTCCAAAAGATTTTGGCAGTTTACACCACCAGCAGTGAAGCTATGACTATTAACAATTTTGGTTTTGGTTATCTGATAGATTAAAATCAGTGACACGTTTTAATCTGCATTTCTGTATTGTTGGCATTGAACTTTTATTTTTTGTATATTCTCTGTATTTCTCTTATGAATTCCTTACTCATCTCACTAGCTAATTCCTTTATTAAGGTCTTTACATTTTTTTCTTTTTGATTTATAAGAGTTCTTTGTGGGTCAAATAAATTAACCCTCTTCTGACATATGTATTATAAATAGGTTTTCTCAGTTTATCTTGCTCTTTTTATTTGTGTTTTCTGCTGCAAGGAAGCTTCTCTTAAGGATAAAAATTTATAAATCATTTCTGTTATGACTTCTTCCTTCGGCTTCGTGCTTAAAAGATCTTTCCCCAAAGCGGGGTTATATATTCATCTCTTTTCTTCTAGTTCTTTTATGACTCTGTTTTTACTTTTAATTATTGAAAACATTTTGGTTTATTGCATCTAGATTTTTTTCCCCCAGCCAAATAGTTATCCAGTAGTCCAAATACCACTTTTTAAATAGTGTATTCTTTCCACACTGATTCAACATACTAACTTTATCATATACTAAATTCTTGTGAATACTTGGCTCTATTTTTAATCAATATTTCTATCTATACTTGAACCACTGTCTGCTTTAATTTCTGTGACTTTATAATATATTTTAAATATATTATAACTATTCCATCCTCATTTTTGTTTATAGAAATGTTTTTTGCTTTTCTTGCATGTTTTTTATTCTAAATGAAGTTTGTAATTATTCCAAATGAAGTTTAAGATCTTTCTGTCACTTTTCAAAACATGCTAGGATCTTGATTTGCATCGAATTCACTGAGAGATGGATTGAAGTCTTTATTGAACTTTGCCATCCAGAATCATCATGCTTCTTTCTCAATAAAATACTTACATTTAGAGAAATCATCCATTCTCTATGGTCCTAAACTCAAGGTGACATCATTAACAGTTATTTCTTGATTCAGGTTTCCCTGTCAGCAGAACTGACCACAGCTTCCCTCTTCCCATCTCTCTCAGTCACCTCCTCCCATCTCTCTCAGTCATACCCACCACACCTGTTTCTAGACCTCACTGAGACCTCTTGTCTCTGGAGCCCTCTACTTTTCTCCTTTATTGCCAGCTCCCCACCCGCACCCCGCCTCCGCCTTTACTCTTACTCCTCTCTGGACAACCGCAATGTCCACTTATCAAACCCCAGCCAACTGTCTATCCTGTCCATCTAGCTCTGTTCTCTCCCCCTGCAACAGACTGCTGAGCCTCACACAACTTTGAATCACTTTGAGCCATTGCACTCAAGATACCCAGCTTCCAGTGGGCACCCAGTGCTGCCCAGCTATATCCTTCAGCATCCCTGGTCAGGCCAGGCCTCCCACTGCTTAGTATAAAATGAGACAGAAACAGTTATACCCCCACAGTAGATGGTGGTCGTGGTGGTGGTGGTGGTGTCCTCAGATCCCTGTGCCTGGCCAGTTTATTTGTTCCCCAGGTGCTGTAAATGTTGGCCCAGGGCTCACAGATTTGCCCTCTGCTGGTAGACATTGACTTGCCCAGGAGTTACACACTCTGCTCCCACACACAGAGGGAGGCAGCACAGTCAGTGACTGGTTGACACAGATGTACAAAAGGCTGGTCCTCTTGCCTCTAGGTAGGAGAGTTTTGCAATCGAGTTTACATTCCAGAGCCGTCCTTGGATGCAGCCTTGGCTAGTCTTTACCTGAGACCACATCCTTGTCTGGCACCTACTCTATGCCCTTCCCCCCTGATAGATTTTCTCTGAAGAGCACACTCCCTCAGCAAATTCTGATCAACTGTATCCCTGTCTCTGATTCTGCTTCTAGAGAACTCAATCTAAGTTACTATCTCATAGGGTTATTGTGAGAATTACATGAGCTAATATTTTTACATCTCTTTCAATAATCCCTAGAACAAGTAAACTCTCAAAATATGTTAGCTTTTATTGTTCTTAAAGATCAGCGTTATTGCTATACAAGAACGCTGTGTGTCTGCTGGCCATTGCTCTGTTGAGAAAGTTCTATATTGGATTAGTCCAGAAAAAGTAAACCTACACAGAAGGCAGATCTACTTTTTTAATAAAAAGAACCCTGGCTGGAATATCTATCTACAGAGAAAATGTAAATGAAATTGGTCTGGGAAATACATTGGCTGTTTCCAATATCTTTAGATTGAGATATATTTAGGCTATGGTCCTGGAGGGCTAGATGAACAGGGTCATCTTTCTGTTCAATTTAAGAAAAAAATGTCCTAATAATCAGAACTATCCAAGGAAGGAAGGGCTGGTCCACCTTACTATGAGCTCCCCTTCAGAGGAGGCAACTGTGCTGAGGCTAGAAATGAAAAAGAAAATTTCCAGTCCAGGGAGGATGTTAAATGAAATGACCTCTAAAGAATCTCATGGCCCTAAGAGTCTTGGATTCTTTGAATTCTTGAATTTGTAAGACAGAGTGTCTCACCATCAGTGGCTCCACCCACACAGCACAACCTGCCTTCTTTCCTTCTTCCCCACAGAGTGTGCTCGGGTGTTCCACACAGGTGGGGCAAGGCTGGTGCTGTGCGGAAAGAACTGGGAGAGGCTAGAGAATCTATATGATGCTTTGATCAGCGTGGCCGACCCCAGCAAGGTAAGGCCTTCTAGCAGTCAGCTTGGGTAACTAACTCTTGGGCACGCTTAGCTTTCATTATGTTAAAGAGCAGCTCTTTGGTCAAGGTATGTTTCTTGAAATGTTGTTAGGTATTGAGTAAAAACAAGGTTTTGAGGTCAATTGTGTGAGAAATACTGAGTTAAGTCAAGCTTGTCTGGTTGGTTTCTTTACTACAGTACTTTTCAGAGCCTTTGATATGCTAATGTGCATTGTGTATCTCCAAGAACATAGAATAGCCTGTGTTTCTCAAACAAATTTGACCAGGGATATACCTTTCGAGGGTATATCTCAGGACTAGTGTTTGTCAAACACTGAGATTGCATTAACCACGTGGTGTTATCAATTTTCCCATCCATACCCCTCTAAATCATGAGAGTCTTGATGACTGCAAGGGTTTAGGGCTGAACACAATGCATGGCACATAGATAGTGCTCTGATCTTGTGCTGAGTGTATGATTTTGGTCAAAAACAAAATGTAGCTACAAAGTTACATATGGCTTGTAAGCTAGGTTGGGAAGCAATTTCCAAAAAACTCAGATATATCTTAAGTAATGACATTACCACTGGAATGTGAAGGGTAATATTCATTTGGGTTTATTAGTTATGGCCCCATTGGGTTTATTAGTTATGGCCCCATTGGGTTTATTAGTTATGGCCCCATTTGGGTTTATTAGTTATGGCCCCATTGCCAAAAATTCAGGCTTAAAACTGCATATTTGCTCTGGTCCCCAAGAGTGGATTCTCCATCAATTTTCTTCCTTCCAGAGTCATTTCTGCTTCTTCTTCATCATTTTTGTAGTAATTCCATGTGCTCTGAATTTCTGAATTTCAAAAAGGGTGTCTCTTAGACTGAGGGACCCCAAGGTCTGTGGGAGGGAGGTATTTCCACACATGCCTTGACTGTCTC
>NW_006442497.1:5225363-5232293 GCF_000325575.1 Pteropus alecto | reverse complement strand
CTGATCCTCTTAGACCTCTCAGATATCAGCTGTGTCCAGGATGTGGCCAAAGAGGTCCTGGATTGCTATGGCTGTGTGGACATCCTCGTAAACAATGCCAGTATGAAGGTGAAGGGGCCTGCCCATAAGATTTCTCTGGAGCTGGACAAGAAGATCATGGACGCCAATTACTTTGGACCCATCACATTGACCAAAGGTCACGTGAGTTTGACTTCCCTGTGGATTTCTAGGCCACCAGCTGCTAGAGAAGTCTGCTTTATGTAGCCAGTCATCCAATTCTGGATAAAGTCTCCAGCCCCCCACACTCAGAAAAATCTCTACTTATTTGGTGAAAGCTTTCAACACTCTGACTGTAAATGTTGATGAAAGAAAAAGGATTTTGAAAGTATCTTACTAGTATATTCCAACCTTCCGCTCTATGAAAACTGCTTCCCAAGCCCTTCCCTTTATCTACTTCTTCTTATTTATATCCATGGCTCCCTTCCAACTCCATTCCACATCTCTGGACCATTCACTGTCTTTATGCTTTGCATATATTTTGATATATCAGCCTTGTGGTTGGTGTGCTCCTAACTATGACAGTTCGTCAAAGTTAGAGAGTCTCTCCTTAGTAATAAAGAAGAAAACAGTTTATCCCCAAAGTACAAGACCCAGAAAACTGTCAAACACTTTGCAAGAAACAAGGAAGGCAAGAATCCCTTTTAAGGGTAACATGGTGGTTCCTGTTTGGAGATTTTTTTTTACTGCCATGTTCAAATGAAGGTGTGAAGCCTAGAGCTGGAGATGACATGTAATAGAACCAAGAGTTGAAGCCCTTCCCCCACATAAAAAAAGTTTATCAGAGCAGAACTCCAAGAGGAAGAATATAAACATGGAGAATGTCTACATTTAGGGAGTGGGGTGCCCTGGTAGAGGCTGAGGAAGCATGATTTTAGTCTCTTTCTCTACAGCCAGGATCTCCATGACATATAAGGGAAAAAAATATTTCAGGCAGAAAGATGATTTCCAAGAGCTTCTAAAATGGTGCCCCAGAGATAACAATTTCCTTCAGCCCAGTCCCTGAAGATACACCAAGCAGGCCAAAGTGTGTCCTTCAGTCAACCTCTTGAGAGTTTCATGGTTCATTGACATCAAAGTGAAGAATGCAAAAAGTGGAGTGGAAAGGGCCAGGACTGGTTTGTCTTCCTTGCTGGGCCTCTAACTTGCTGAAAGACCTGAGTCTACTCACTAGCTCTGGGTCTCACTTTGCACATCTCCAGCGTGCAGGTGCTGGGTTTAATTAACCTTTCTGAAAGTTGAGTCTTTTGATTTTTTGCCCTATCTCTATTCCACCTGTACTATTATTTACTTCATGTCTTTCTCTGAATTTTCTCATTTTTAAATTAATTCGTTTTAGGAAGAAATCTTTATCATACTGCCCCTTCTCTCTCAATAAATAGAAGAAAACCTGAAATCAAAACAAAGTAGTAAATTCTCCCAAGACACAGAGCTGAGGTCTTTCCTCTCTTTGTTAAAAGATTAGCATATGCAAGAGAGGTGTTAAAGACACATTAGAACCAACGTGAGACTTCCTACTGGAGGTGATAGGAGAATTGAAAAGGGATTTCACTTTTCTCATTATTGAAATCTGTGCCACTTTCATGCACGTGGGTGGATCATTTAAAATTATCCAGCAATTCACCAGCTGAGCCCAGCCTATTCTTAAGAAAACTGAATAAATGATGCCTGGTGTCCATTCCGTCCCACTACCAGGAAAGTAGAGGAGCCTGGTGTGTGGAAGGAAATCTGGGGGAGGGGTCCACCTGCTACTGTCTTACTGTTCTCAAATTTTTAACCTTTACTTATTGTCCTGTGCTTTCCAGCTCTGCTTCCCAACATGATCTCCCGGAGGACAGGCCAAATTGTGTTAGTGAATAACATCCAAGGAAAGTTTGGAATCCCATTCCGTACAGCTTGTAAGTAGCCAAGACGAAAATGTTTTGCATCATGTTGTATGCTTTATAAGACAAGAGATGTGTATGTGTGGAGGACTAGGCATATGTTTACATGGCGGGGGAGGAGGTCCATAGATGAAATGGTCTGTTGGTTTTTCTTTTGTTCCTTCATTTCCTATTTTTGACCTCCTATGGCATGTGGGCGACTATGGGAGACACTGAGATGTGAAAGATAAGGTCCCTCTCTCCTGGATAGTCATGTCTCACAGGTGGTCAGGATATGCATGATCAATGCAAGATAAAGATCACACTCCTGACAAGGGCGCATAGCCCCAGCTCAATTGTTCCTTCCTCCATAAAGACATCCTTGAAGGACAGGAAAGAGTACAACTGGGAAAGAAAAGATGGGTGCACATCATAAAATGGGAGAGGGATGGAGAGATTCTGAGGAAGAGAGGAGGAGAAAAGGAAAAGGGTATAATTCCAGGATAGGTGAGACAGAGAATTTCAAAGGTGAGTGTCTTAAAAAGCCTGAGGAGGAGAGGGACTTCTTTGTGTATGTTCATGGGATCCAGTTGGGAAAATTTAGGAGACATTCCCATCTCCCATGATAGGATCTGGGAGGGTGGGGAACATGCCTTATATATTTCTGTGTGGCACACAGTATCATGCAAAAAATAGGAACTTGGTAAATGTCTGGTGGGAGGGAGGGATGGAGGGAGGAAGGAGAGGAGGAAAGAAAAATGGATGGGTCTCTATATTCGTCTGATTGGGTTGCTATAACAAACTACCATAGACCTAATGGCTTGAACAAGAGACATTTATTTTCTGACTGTTCTAGAGGCGGAAGTCCAAGGTCAAGATGTCAGCAGGGTTGGTTTCTCAGGAAGCCTCTTTCCTTGGCTGCTGTGTCTTCACATGATCTTTCCTCTGTATGTGTGCACCCCTAGTGTCTCTCTGTGTATTAAATTGCCTCTTCTTATAAGGATACCAATCAAATTGGATTACAGCCCACCCTAATGGCCTCATTTTAAATTAATCACCTCTTCAAAGGCCCTTATCTCCAAATATAGTCACATTCTGAGATAGTAGGATTAAGACATCAACATATGAATTTGGGGAGGGGGGGGACACAATTCAGCCCATATATCTCCCTAATAGTGTTTTACTTTCTTTTTCCTATTCTTATAAGGATACCAATATCTTATAATATCATCACAGTCTTACAGTATTGTAAGTACTGTAAGACTGTGTCAGTACTGTAAGACTGTGATGTAAAATGAAAACTCTTATTACTCCTCTATGTAACAGTCTCAATGGGAGGGCCTAGGTGAGTGGGCACCACTGCTCCTTACAGTCACCCAGGGACCCAGGGTCATGCCAAGTCATTGCTTTGACATCATTTTCCATGTGCAGTGATTCCCATGAGGTGTGGTTAGTGCTGGAGACAGGTGTGTACCAAGATAGGCTGTCCCCACAAAGCTGGTCCCCACCTCGTCTGGGTACTGGCTGGCAAAAAGAGAGCAGAGAGCATCAGGAGGTGTACCCAATGTCTACAGTCCCAAGCCAGGAGTAAGCACACACCACCTGTTCACGTCTTGTTGGTGAGAACTCAGTCACATGCTTACACCTAGCTGCAAGAGATGCTGGGGAACACAATCTACCTGTGGGCCCAGGATGGAGTGGAAAATGGAGCTTGATCCACACACAGAAGATATGTTTGTCCTTCATTTCTGTCTCTTCCAAGACAATTAGTGAATCTCACCACTATTCATTCTGCTTGTAAACTCTTTGTACATGCTATTTTCAGGAGCTGAATTATTTTCTTTCCTTGCTCCATGCCTTCATTAATTAAAGAAACAGCAATCCAATGCCTAAAGCCAGGTGCTGAGGCAGCAGTGATATGATATACTGTGGCATGCCATTGCAATGGGCTCTTTGGCCAACGATCAACATAGGACCAATGCACTGGTTTCTTTGGAGAGTTTCCAAAACACAGCATTGAGGGCGGAGAATTCTAACAAGGCTCTATCTACTCCATCAGCTGTGCATGGTCTGGCTTCTCTGCAACTGAGGAATTAAGGAGTTCAGAGTTTCCCGCATAAACGTCAGAACTGCAAAGAGGCCACCCTGGGCCGACCCCAAATTCTCTTCTTCCTTCAGGTCTAACATCTGACAGGCACTGGGGGCTGGCCGGGAGTGATTCTCTTCTTCCTTCAGGTCTAACATCTGACAGGTACTGGGGGCTGGACTGGGGTCATCTGACTGCATGAGCAGGTTTCCTTTCACTCCCTAAAGACATGCTGCATCCCTGGCTGCCACAGCACCATCCAAATGGGAAGACTGGGGGCTCTGAGGCTCAGACCAGACACACGGGCTTGGAGGTGGGCACATCCTGACTCCATGCACACCTGTCTGCACTAACCACACTTCATGCGAATCATTGCTGCTGCACTGTGGGGTCCATGAGGGCAGGGCTACCCCAACACACCTCTGCCTCCAGCTTGTCCCCTTCAGCCCCGTCTAGAGCAGGGGTTTTGCCATTGAGTGATTGAAGGAACTGACAAGTCGGTGGATGAATGACCAACAAGCTGATAAGGTGAGGGGGGAGGGTAACAGCTGTATTGACATATTATTTACATACCATACAATTCACCCATTTAAAGTATATAAGTCAATGGCTTTTAGTATATCCACTGAGCTGTGCGCCTATCACCACAATAATTGTAGGACATTTTTACTACTCGCAAAAGAAAACACCACACCCTTAGCCATCATTCTCTAATCCTTATCCCATTCCCCCAGCCCTAGGCAACCATTCATCTGCTTTCTGTCTCTCTAGATTTTCCTGTTCCAGACATTTCGTATAAATGGAATTGTATCATATGCGGTCTTTTGTGACTGGCTTCTTTTACTTAGCATGATGTTTCAAGGTTAACCTATGTTGTAGCATGTGTCAGAGCTTCATTTCTTTTTATGGCTGAACAATAGTCCACTGTATGGATAGAACACATTTTATTTATTCATTTTCCAGTGGGTGGACATTTGATTTGTTTCCATTTTTTGACCATTATGAATAACGCTGCTATGGACATTTGTGTACAAGTTTTTATGTGGATGTATGTTTTCATTTCTCTTGGGTATAAGACTGGAATTGCTGGGTCATGTGGTGACTCTATATTTCAGTGTTTGAGGAACTGCCAGACTGTTTTCCAAAGCAGATGCACTATTTTACAGCCTTCCTGGGAAGAAATGGGAACTCATGCTGGTGCCACACCTTTTTTAATACATGTTCTCATTTGATCTTCACAACAACTTGACAAGGGTGACATTATCCCCATTTTAAAGATGAGAAAACTGAGCCTCAGTAAAGTGGTTTGCCCAAGGCCACACAGTGGGCAAGTGGCAGACTGGATTCAATCCCGCCTCTGCCTCAGTCTGCTGCTTCATGAGGGCTCTCTGCCCTCATCTATGAAGTGTGGGGCAGGGCTAGGTGACGTCTGGCCTTTTCCGGCTGAGTTTGTGGGAATGTGTGTGTAGGCCTCCTGTCTCCAACGGTCCTCCCTGGAAGCAGTGTCGGGCCCCTGCACCCACCTCTGGCTGGTTTCTATTCCAGATGCTGCTTCCAAGCACGCCGCACTGGGCTTCTTTGACTGCCTCCGAGCTGAAGTGGAGGAATACGACGTTGTCGTCAGCACCGTGAGTCCGACTTTCATCCGGTCGTACCACGTTTATCCAGGTCAAGGAAACTGGGATGCCTCCATTTGGAAATGTGAGCTTTCAGAGGGAAGCCGGAGGGACAGGGGGGGAGAAGGGCTCCTTAGAGGCCCCTGAGACAGCCTCGTTTCATTGCGTCCAGGGGCGCATTCCTGAAGCATGAGATTGGGGGTGGTGGGGTCTCTGCACCCACCTAATAGCAGGGCGGGGTCCCCAAACTTCAGTCTTGAGGCACCAGATAGAATCCTAACCTGTAACCAGCAGACCACATCCCAGCTGGGCTCAGTCGCTCAAGGTTCTGTGACCTTGGCCATGCGATGGCCTGTCTCTGGGCCTCAGTTTCTCATGAGTAATAGCCAGGATCTGGTCTTTAAGAATGACCTGCTCTCCCTTTTCCTAGAAGGCAGCACAGGATAGAGACCAAGAGTCTGGTGGCAGACTGCCTGCCTCTGTCATGTATTACATATTCCAATACAAGCAATTCCCTTAATCTCTGTGCCTCAGTTTCCCCACTAGAAAATGAGGACTGGTGGCAATATCTACCTCATAGAGTCATTGGGAGGATTGATGTTTCCAGCCATAGCAGGTTTAAAACAGCAACCAGCACATTATGAGTGCTCTGTAAATGCACCTTATTATTATTACTATTCCAGAAGGCTACATCCTGCCCCAAGCTCTATCTATATTAGGAAATCGAAATGAGCCATGATGTGGCAGTGGTTCCAGGAAGCTCTTGACAAACACAACTTCACAACAACTATAAACAACAGCCCCTAAATTTATCGGACACTTCCTTATTTTCTAAGCTCTTTCTGTCACTTCTTAGACTCATAAGCACCCTGCAAAGTTAAAAGGGCAGGAATCAAGCCCACTTTACCAATGAAGAGGGTGAGGTGCAGAGGGGTAGAGTGTCTCCCCAGGGCCTCATAGCCAGGGGAAGGCAAAGCTGGCCCAGAGCCCATGATTCCAGGCCCAGTACACATGTCCTTGTCTTTGGGCACATAGAGGGCCCTGCCCAGCTCACTCCTGCTCTAATTCTTGCATCCTCTGGGGGCTCTCTAGTCTTTTTCAGAAAGCTGACCTATGGGGTGCACCCAGTGGACGTTGCCGAGGAGGTGATGCGCACTGTGAGACGGAAGAAGCAAGAGGTCTTCATGGCCAACCCCATCCCCAAGGCTGCCGTCTATGTCCGCACCTTCTTCCCCGAGTTCTTCTTTGCCGTGGTGGCCTGTGGGGTGAAGGAGAGACTCAATGTCCCAGAGGAAGGCTAACTGCAGGA
>NW_006442497.1:5217026-5225265 GCF_000325575.1 Pteropus alecto | reverse complement strand
AGGAATGCGAGTGGGTCACCCTGATGGAAATAAAGGCTTTCCTGGCAGCTGCAAGTTCTTCTGTCCTCTCAGCACTGGGGGCCCCATTCAAGCCATCCCCTAACCTGTTCTCCTTGGTGGGAGATGTTTATCATCCTAGTGAGGATGGCCAGAGGCCAGCCAGTCGTTACAAGGCCTCTGGGTGTCTCCACTCAACTCCAGAAGCTTCTTGATTCTGTAGGGTAACAACTGAGTGGTAAAACAGGAACCAGAATAGATCTAACACACACACACACACACACACACACACACACACACACACACACACAATGTCCATAGCCTGCTGAGAAACTCAGAAAACCACCTCCATTTTAGATAAAGGTGACCTGCCCGCATCCACCTCCAACAACAGAAGCAGGACTTGGCAACCTCTAAGGGCAGCACTGACAAATAGGACTTTCCACAATGATGGAAATATTCTATAATCTGCATTGTCTAATTATGGCAGCCATTAGCCACATGGCTGTTGAGCACTTGAAATGTGGCATGTGCAACCAAGAAACTGGATTTTACATGTGGCTAGCTGCTCCTAGGTTGGCAGCAGAGCAGAGCTGTAATGTTTGGTCCTGGCAGCACATCAGAAGGAGCCCTTTCCGTAGATTTAATAAGTCAGAAGAGGGGACCAGGCACAGGTGTTTTCTACAAAGTTTCTCAGTTGATTCTATGGTGCAACAAATCTTCAGAGCTTCTGTCCAGAGGTGCCCACCTCATTCCATTCCAGCCTTTGCTTACATTCTCAAAGCAAAACTCATTTAAAACTGCCATCCTTGTTATTGGTGGGTGTTTCTCTTAGGCTAGTTTTTCTTACACAAAATGGTTAATGATTCTAGGAATCTTGGAAAGTGTAGGGGTACACTTTTTGCACTAATATTATAATTGCTGATTCAAACTTTTCTAATATTTATAGATGAAAGAGGGCTCAAATTTCCTCCCAGAACTAAAACTATTTACAAAATTAACACATATATGGTACACATATGCATATCTATTACACTTTAGTTTAAAGCAAATTGCCCAGGATCACATGATTACTGTGCAACCTGGCTTACCCCAGGATAAGGCTGATAGTCAGGATGTGGCTCCAGAAAATAAAAGGGTCAGCTAAGCGGCAGGAGGACAGGCCTAGAGTCAGCAAGATAACCTCTGTCTTTTGAGGGGTTTTGTTACCGTTGTTTGGAGAGTGGGGTGCTATAGGGGTGTTCAGGCCAGAATCATTGGCAGGCAGCAAAAAAACAAAAAACAAAAAACAGCTGAAACTTGGTTGGTCGCCAGAGACAGAGATGGTGGCTTCTGTACAAGTAGAAGCTGGTGCCAGGGCAACAGGCAGCCAGTTCCGAGGATGCACCAGGACTGGGCTCCAGGCCAAGCGTGGCCATGACCCAGACCCAGGCTGCATGGTCCTGACCTGCTTTCCGTAGGGCTCTGCCTCCTCTCAGGTGAATTTATTGGAGTGGTTCCTAGGGGATGATCCTTTGGTGGAGGCGAGGGTGGATGTACAGGGAGCAACTGCATCAGGGAAGCATCTACACTGGCACTGAGCCACATTCTGGGAGAGCAAGAACTACGACCGTGGGGGAAGACCTCAGATCCCACTCCCCCCACCCCCCGCCTTATACTGGGATTCTCTGAAAAAAACCATATGGAGCAACAGAGCAGGAAGAAGGACCTCCCTTGCCAGCGGGTCTGCTCTGCTGTTCCCCTGCTCCTGGCAGAGGACACCCTGCAGCTGAGTGGAATCAGAGACCTGTGGGTGGATCCAGCCCCAGCAGGACTGAACGGCCCACACATGAAACGCTCTGAAGTTGAATTTCTTGTCCATGGACTTTGGTTTCCCTATAGACTGGATGCCTTTATCGCCTTTTAGATGTCCCTGTGTCCACTCAGGCCCTGATGCCCTCTCAGGATGGGGTATCTCACCAGCCTAGTAAACTAAAACCCACAAGTCTGAACTTCAAACATAGAGGGAAATTTTTTAAGTTGAAGGGGGAAGTGTCATGCTATATGAGGAATGGTCACCAGGTGTCACTGTGGCTACAAACTTTCTAAGATTCCTCTTTCCCCACAGTTCAAACTAAAGTACTGACCACTGTTGGGCCATCGTCCTGTCTTGAAACAACCACCCTGTCTCTGATTGCCCAGTCTGGGTCATGTGCCCATTCTAGGGTAGCTCTGTCTGATCAGCAAGAACAGAGTGGGGAAGGGGTGGTTTCCCAAAAGAAAACTAAGATGCTTTTACAAGAAGAAAGGGAGAACACATTTTACAGGCAAAACAGCCTTTTTTGTTAAGGCTTATCTCTGGAAAAGACAAGGAAACTAACATACACTGAGCATTTGCAACCTATCTGCTACTTTACTAGGCACTTTCGCACATCACATTATGCTCCCCGCAGGCTTCCAAGGTCAGTATTAGTAAGTCTATTTCTACTGGTGAGGAAAATGGAGGCTCAGACAGCTGGGCAGGTAATTAAGCCCAAATCACACACCTGGTCAATGGCAGAGCTGGGATTTGTAAGCAGAGATGGCTGAGCACTCACAGATTGAGGCGATCAAGACTTTGCCTGTCCCTTCCGTATTAGAACTGGGTGAGGTTTCCAAATGCAGATCAGTCCCTCCCCCGGGTGGCCCTGGTCAACAGTGGTATTGGGTGAACTCTAGATTACAAAAGTAAGTCAAGGAGATTCCATTACAAAGGCTGAGCTATAGTGAGGAAATTTGGTCTGGGCTAGATAGTGCCCTATTGGTCCAAAGGGGAATATTCAGGTATATACACAATAAATGAATCTGGAAGATTTAGCAGACAGTTTTGGTGCCCCCTGAAATGCCCCAACCTGTCCCCGAATTCAGCTGCAGCTATGGTGATGCATGCCACATTACCTCTCGACTTTTTTGTCTCAGGGCTTTCTCTAAAGCATGAGAGTTTCTTCAGCCCTCACAGGTGAGTCCAGATCACAGAAGAGTTAATATCCCCGAGGGCAACCCTCAACCAACAGGGGACAGGTATTGGTGGGCAATGACCCAACCTCTTACCCTTTTGGAGGGGCAAATCTGAGGCACATTCTATACAGTTTCTGACATGGTCTGCAACTGGATTGAACCCAGTTGCTCCTGGGGCCACCAGCTATTGGCTTTTTCTCCTGCCTTGTCTCTCCCCGCCACCCCACTCCCTGCTTCCTGGGATCACCTTCCCTATAACTACCTATTCCCATTTCTTGTCTCAAGCTCTGCTACCTTCAGGCAAATCCCAGCAAAGACCAAAGATTTTTGGAGGTGGCACCATTTAAGGTGGATCAACATCTTGGAAATCAATAGTTTTCAAGAAACTGAAACCTACTCAAATTTCATTAAAAGAGAATTAAAAGAAGAGAAACCTCTCAAAAACAAAGCCCCGGGGTTCTTGGAGACTGGAATCTCTCTCTCTCTTTTTCTCACTCCTGCATTTTCTCCACCCCTCCCCTCTCCTCTCTTCTCCTCTCCTCTTTCCTCCTCTCTTCACTCCTCTCCCTCTCCACAGGATGTCTTGTGTGATTCTTTTCATGTGACTACCCCAGCCCCATTTTTTTTCTTCTCTTTGCAGGCTGTCTTTCTCTGTTTGAGATTTCTGCTCCCATGCAACTCTGGCTTGAATGAGTCCTTGCCTTTCTGAGATGTCAAAGTTGTCCCTAAACCTACAGAATCTCATAGCTTGATTCTCCAGAGCATTACAATTTTCTGGGAAAGAAAAGCTAGTTCAGCTTGAGTCAAATGTCCACCCTTTAGGCAATCACTTCTTAGGCTGTCCCATTCCAATTCATGTGAGTGAGCTGCACTCTCCAAGAGAGAGGTGAAGAAGAGGAAATAATGAATAGTACATGAAGTGGGACAAAGTCAGGCTTCAGAAAAACTCAGGTGTGAGATCAATCAAAATGGCTACATTGAGTTGGGAGATGAAGTAGGAGGCTGCTGCAATAATTCAGGTGATTGCTAGAGAGGGTCAGGTGGAAGGAGAAAAGGGGAGAGACAAGCAAATAGTGATACAGCAAATGTTTCAACTGGCAAGATAAGAGAGAAATAGAGGTCAAAGATGACTGGGAAATATTACTGGGATATGGGAGGGTCAGCCAGAGGAGATGCCTAAGTCTGTGAAATACTGAGTTTGAAGCAGGATATTCTAAGTAGTCTATGTTCACCTAAATCAAATAAATCAATCTACTTCCTTGGGTGGTAAATATTTGGAGCATTCTTTTGTTCTGCATAGTGAGATATAGTTGTTTATTATCTAAGATCAAATTCTGATAAAACTGAATTGAATTTCACATCCAAATTTACCTAGTCATCTAAGGCTTTGTAGAGTGAAGTAAAATATGACAATAGATTGTAATGATGAGGAAAAGATAATTTGCCAAATAGAAAATCATTTTCAGCTTAGCTATAACTTATTCACAAGAGAAAGGAGGACAAATTAATGACTAGACTCAAATAAATGGATTTAACTTAAAAGTCAGAAAATTAAAAATACAGAGCAGAAAAAAATTTAAAGGATTTGTTTCAAAAATAAGCAAAATTACTCAATCTGTTATGTAGACATAAACACATATGTGATGTAGCTCTAAAGCAAACAAGAGAATGATTAGGAGAAATCACGAGAATGGTGGCTTCTGTGATTGGGTAGGAGTGAGAATGTGACGGAAAGGAATGTGATGTACTGGCAAAGTTGGTGTTTCTTAAGCTGGGTGGTGGGTACACAATGGATTGTTTTACTCTTTTTCTTTAAACTGCATACATGATTTACACTTTCATATTTGTGATAAGTTTTATAACTTTTACAAGTTAAAAAAGACAACAGTCTTGTTTACAGCATCTACATAAATAGCTGTTGTGTTCACTTTCGTAAGAGTATGGCAGCTGCACCTCCCCGAACAAAGAAAATCATTGAGAAGAACTTAGGATCTTAGATCAGTTGGAAGCTAAAAGGAATTAAAGAGAGATGGTTCAAATCTGAAGTTTCTCAGTCTTGTTTAAATTGTGAAGGCTTGCAGGATATTGCAGACAGAATTGCAAAATTTCTACCTCTACAACTTCCTGTCTGTGTGATGTGGGGCACATCACGTGGCTTTTACAAGCATAAGTGTCATCAGTAAAATGAGGGCAAAATTTATTTGGCAGCATCATTTGGGGGTTAAATGACGTGCTTGAAAATCTGAAGGTAAAGGGATATTCAGATGGCAAGAGTTCAGCCACCATGTCTTCATCATCAAAGTGCCATTCTTTTAGCATCCTGCAAGTGGGAAGCTACCCTAAACTACACAAGTTAAATACAAGAGTCATGTTAGTAAGAATGAGAGAGATCTAAGCAAGTGCACCAAAAATGGGGACAGATGGTCCTTAACACCACCACTGATTTCCACTCCCAGGCTCTGGGGTCTTGCTAAGTCTTCTTCTTGGGGAATGAATCATAGTGGATTACATAAATGTGCCCATTAATTTCATTATTTTACAACTAAATTTCCTATTTCTTTATTATTTTTTATAATTATCAAATTAAATTAATATATGATTATTACATAAAAGTCCTATATAGAAAACGATAATATTTAAAATAATCCCAACCCCCCACTAAAATTCTAGCCCTGAGGTATACAATTAAGGGGAAAAAATTCTGCCAAATCGATTGATATATGGATTTCCAGTCTTTTATTTTTATTTTTTTTAAGCATCATACTATAACATACTGTTCTCTAATTGTTTTTCCTCTTAGGAGTTTGTCTTGGGCATCTTCACTGTATGAATACACCATTTCTTTCTCTTCTTATAGTTGACATGCTGAAAATCCCTTTAAATATCAGTATATAAAGGTAATACATCAAAAAAGGGGGGGGGGAGGAGAAAATAACAGAAAGTTAAAACATGAAAAGCATAATTATAAATCTAATCTCTTAACTCACATTCCCAGTCCCTGGCAGTAACTACATTTTTTGGTAAACTATGTGAGTAAAGTATAAGATTCATGTAGAGAAAATGCCCAGATCTTAAGTGGACAGGTCCATGGGTTTTCACAAATAAAAGGCACCTGGTAGTCAGCACCCAGAACAACAGCAAGAGAAAATTACCAGCACACCCCAAATGTCCATTAACATTTCACCTGCTTCTCTCCATTTATTTTTGAATAATAAAAATTGATTTTAAATATTTTTAAGTAAAACAGATAGAATACACAGTCAGGTTGTGACTAACTCCAAGTATAATAGCAGCTGCAGTCCCTGCCCCATCCCTTCCCTTCTTCCAATTTCCACATCTCAGAAATACCCACCCACTCTCACCTCTTTGAAGTTTCTTTGGTCTTTTGATTTTTATCACTGTGTAGACCCAGCCTAGATCAGCATTCCACATTACATGGGATATGCCAAATCCCATTAACACAATGATATTTGTTTAAAAATCAAAGCGAACTTGATTGCTGTAATCGACAGTGTTGTATTGGCGAAAGGGAAAAACAGAATAGAGTCCAGAAATAGACCCACACAGTATGGCCAATTAGTTTGACAAAGGTGTAAAAGCAATTCCATGGAGAAAGAATAGTCTTCAACAAATGGTGCTGGAATATTTGAACTCCATATGTAAAAAAAAAAAAATCATACTTTATATAAAATTAATTCAAAATAGATCATAGATCTAAATATAAGATGTAAAACTGTAAAACTTTTAGTTAAAAGAAAAAAATAGGAGAAAATTTTGGGGACCAAGGATAGGCAAGAAGTTTTTAGACATGACAAAAAATAAAAAACATAACAGGAAAAAAAATGGTAAATTAGACTCTATCAAAGTCAAAAACATTTGCTCTACAAATGACATTTTTAAGAAAATGAAAAGACAAGCTACAGGCTGGACTAAAGTATTTGCAAATCATATATCTCATGAAGGATTTGTATCCAGAAGATGTAAACAACCTTCAAAAATCAATAGTAAGAAAACAACTAAAAATGGACAAAAGACTTGAACAGATGCTGAATCCAAGAGTATATATGAATATGGATAGCAAGTAAGCACATAAAAATTGTTCCTCATCATCAGGAATCATAGGAATGCAAATTAAAATTACAGTGAAATACCACTAATATACCTACTAGAATGACTAATATTAAAAACATCAAGTGCTGGCAAGGATGTAGAGCAACTAGAATTTGAATACATTGCAGATGAGAAAACAAAATGGTACAGCCATTTTGCAAAAGAGCTTAGCAGTTTTGAAAAAAAAACTAAGCCATACACATACAATATAACTCAATACCCCCAAATCTGGATTATTATTACCCTAGAGAAATAAAAACTTATATGCAACAAGAACTTGTACATGAATATTTATAGCACCTCTGTTTGTAATCACCAAAATCTGGAAACAATCCAAATTTCTTCAACAGGTAAGTGATTAAACAAACTGTAGCTCACACATACAGTGAAATACTATTCAGCAATAAAAAAGAACTATTGACATATGCAGTAGCTTGAATAGATCACAAAGGTATTATAAGTGAAAAAAGCTAGTCTCAAAAGGTTACATATTTTATCGATCTATTTATATAACATTCTCAAAAAGGCAAAGCTATGGAAAAGAGATTAGTAATTTTCCTTGTGGCTAAGGCCATCTGGCCCCCAGGAGTTGATGGGTGTTTGGGAAGAGGGAAAGAAGACTATGAAAGGATAACACAAGGGAGATTTTTAGGGTGACTGGAATTGTCCTGTACCATAATTGCAGCAGTGATTATATGAAGCTATAGATGGTTAAAATCATAGAACCATACACACATACCCATGAAAGTTGATTTTATTGCATGATAATTCTTAAATTTCAAAAAGTAAACTCAAAGTTTAAGCTAATGAATAACTTGTAAGCAACAGTCAATATGACCCCATTCTCACATGACTTTACTACTGTGTTTCATTCACTCTAAGGTGCCATTGATTTTTGAAAAGTTCTTTTAAGGAAAAAAAATTATAGCTGTCAAACTATAACACAACACTAAGATGTCATTAATCCTGAGGCACGGCCCAATTTTGGAGATGCAAGATTGTGAAAACATGCACACCTAGAATCAATGAAATACAGTATTTCCTTTAAGGAAGATTATTGCTCAAAGTCATCTATGGAGAAACATAGTACTTAGGATTTTTCTCTCTGACTGTAGAGCTCTCCTTCTACTGTTCATGATAAAGGTCATCTCCAACA
>NW_006442497.1:5190292-5217016 GCF_000325575.1 Pteropus alecto | reverse complement strand
CTTTCCCTCTTTTAGCTGGACAGAGAATAGCAGTTTGAAGGTTAGCAAGTCATATATTTAGAACTGTCACTCACCCTCTTCTGATATGTAACTCCAGCTGATTCCTCCCTAGAGAGAGAACAGAGAAGACTATTAAAACTCTGTGGTATGAAATGATGTGAGGGTGAGTAGAGGACTGAGCTCCATTCTAAGCCTGTGGTTCTCTTGAGCCATGCAAGAAGCTGGATGGCCTAGTGGCTGAGGCCTTCTGCTTCAGAGACCCAACCCTGACTTGGCCTCTTATGCATGTGCAATCTTGAGCAAGTTATTTGTCCTCGTCAAACTTATATCCATCTCATCTTTTTTTTTTAAATTGTGGTAAGAACATAACACTTAATTTGGTAAGAAATCTACCCTCTTTAAAAAATTTTAAGTGTACTAAACAGAATTGTTGATTAGAGGTACAATGTTGTACAGCAGATCTCTAAAGAGTATTCATCTTATTTAATCGAAACTTTATGTCCATTGATTAGCAACTCTCCATCTCTCCTCCCCCAGCCTCTTACAACCACCATTCCACTTTTTGATTCTATGAATTTGACTATTTTTGATATTTTCCATAAAAAAGGATAGTATTTATTTCTTTGGTACTAAGGCAGGAATTGAACATTGATGACTATAAAGTACAACAAATAAAATTACTGTGATATGAGCGAAAGAAGATGTTTGCTTTTATAAAACTCTTGCCAGAAAGTGCTCCAGAAATATACACAGAAGGCTGTAGGTGGGTATGATGGTTAATCCTGGCTGGACCATGGGTGCCCAAATATTTGGTCAAATATTATTCTGGGTGTTTCTGTGAAGATATTTTTGGGTGAGATTTACATTTAAATTGGTGGACTTTGAGTAAAGCACATTATCCTCCATAATGTGGCCTCATCCAATCAGTTGAAGGTTTAAATAGGACAAAATGTTGACCTCTCCTGAACACAAGAGAATTCTCCAGAAATAGCCTCAGACATCATCTGCAACATCAGATCTTCCAGTGTTGGTTCACCGGCATACTACCTTTGAACCTGCCAAACCTCCGCAATTGTGTGAGCCAATTTCTTAAAATCAGTCTCTTCATACGTACACACAGGCACATGCACACACACATACACATCCTATTGATTCTGTTTCTCTGGAGAACCCTGACTAATACAGTGGTAAAACATCCTTAAGACAAAGAAGTGTTCTCTTTCACATTTCCCCTTTACTGGTAATATAGCAATATTTTCCCAAAGGGTGCCTAAAAAGAGAAAGTAAGATCTGTATGAGCTATAGTCTTGAGCACCCTTCATGCACTTGTACAGGATAAAGCACCAGTAAAAGAAAAAGAAGAAAAGAAGAAGAAAAAAGGCCAAATATTGAATCTTCATATAGGCGAAATCTTTTCAAGATCTGCAAGCCCTAACTTCTTACTAATGTGGAGAATCAGATATGACAGCCTGGGGCCACCTCTTGGTGAGGCAGCCCATTTCACTCTGGATAGTGAAAACTAATAGAAAGTATGCTCTATCAAGAAGCTAAGATCTACCTTCGGTTCAGAGGCATTTGTCAAGCCTCTTCAGTATGGCATTCTCTCAAAATTTGAAGACTACCATCCCAGTTCTTAATTCTCCTCACTAGGCTTTATTATCCTCAACTTCTTCAATCCTTTCCTGTAGGACAATAATGTGGTTTCAGGGTTTCCAGCCCCTTTGCCACCCATCTTTTCAATATGGTAACAGTTTGCTAATGTTCCTCTGAAAACAAGACTCCAAGAGTTGAAGTCTTGCTCCAAGTGTAGTTTCACTAGCCCAGGTTATGCAAGGATACTTTTGCCTATACAAAGCTGTGTTTATATAATTGACTTTAAACCTAAAACTAAGACTAGATACACTTACCCATCTTACGTTTCGCCTTTGAGATTATTTCAAGTAGTAAGATTAAAGAAAAAAATGTCTGTGAAATTGGTAATCAGACTACCTATGTCACCATCAAGCTATGGATAAAAGCTATGGATAAAAGAAATGGAAAGCAAAATGCTTTGAGCCCTATGGAATCTATGTATGTCCTTATTTGATGCCACTAGTTATTGGAACCATGACCGAAATAATAAATTCTTTTTTTTTTAAACTGTCAATATTTCTTCCTTTTTCCATTCTATTCCACTATGGTTAATCTTCAATTCTATTCTCCTCTCCCATAGAGTCCTATAATAAACATCTAACAGCTGAACATTTCATCTGCCACTGGGTGACACAGCCAAGGCAGATAATCGTTCCCTTTTCACAGCTGTGAAATGGGTTAGATTGAACAAGATGCATTCCCAAATCCCTTCTAATTTTACATTCCTTTAGGTCTATGATATCTTAGATTCCAGAATCTGTTTGACAAGCCCCCTACCCACCCTCCCAAATTTCTGCAGCACCAAATCTACTCACCGGTCATAAATATCTGCTGCCTTCTTGGCTCCCACAAGGGTCCTTGAGCCAAATCTCACCAGGTTGTGGGTCAGAACAGGAGTTTTGTTTCTTTTCTTCTTTCGGGCTGTCTGAGAATAGCCACAAGATATTATTTAAAGTGAATTGTTCCAGGCATACTAAAGTTCTAAAGAGAACTGATTTAATAAATCTGCCTACTTATTTAAAACACTAGCTCAAATCCCATCAGTAAAATAGTTTAAGAGAGTTTTGGGAAGGTAGGGAGAAGTTAATGATAAATAACTAAATTGACTAAATTATTTACTTCTCAATAACTCAAGTTAGAGTGAGAAAAAAATTAAACTACTTTTTGAATGAAGCTCAAAGAGGCAGCCTACTAAGAACTGTGGGCTAAGATACGGTCTAAACTTGGCCACAACCTCACTGTGCAGCCCTACTCAAGTCATTTGGCCTTTCTGGTCCTCAGTTTTTCTCATCTGCAAAACAGGAGGAGCTTAGAGTAGGTCGACCCTAAGTCCTCTTCTAGCTCATGGTCTCACTGTTAATAGAATGAAGAAACAAGCCACAAACTGGAAAAAAATATTTGAAAATCACATGTCTGAGAAAGAACTTGTATCCAAAACACATAAAGAACTCTCAAAACTCAATAATACAAACAACCCAATTCAAAATAGATAAAAGATTTGAACAGACACTTCTTCCAAATATATACAGATGTTAAATAAGCCCAAGAAAAGATTTTTAACATCCTTAGACAACAAGGAAATTAAATTAAAACCAAAGTGAGGTATAACCACAGACCTATCAGAAAAGCTAAAATTAAAAAGACTGGCCATATTAAGACTGGTAAAGATACAGAACAACTGGAACTCTCATTGACCGCTGGTGGAAATGAAAAATGCTATAATCACTTTGGGAAATAGTTTGGTAGTTTCCTAAAAAGTTAAAACATACACCTACCATATGATCCAGTCATTCCACTCCTATGTATAAAGAGAAATGAGAGCATATGTCCACAGGAAGACTTGTACACAAGTATTTCTAGCAGCAGTATTTATAACAGCCAAAACATAGAAACAATTCAAATGCCTACTGACAGAAGAATGGAAACCAAATTGTGACATAGCTATACAATGAAATACTAATCAGCAATAAAAAAGAATAAACTATTGATGCATGTAAAAATGTGAATGAATCTTTTAAAGATTATGCCAAATGAAAGAAGCTAAACTAGAAGTACATACTGTGTGATTCTATTTATATAAAATTCTAAAAATGTAAACTGATCTATAGTGACAGAAAGTAGATTGATAATTGATTCCTTAGGGATGGGGGGGGGAGAGCTGGGGTACAAGGACAGGGGAGGAAGTAATTATAAAGGGACATGAGGAAATTTGGGAAATGATAAGTTTACTATCCTGATGGTGTGATAATTTCATATAGATAGATAAATGTCAAAACATATCAAATTATACATGTGAAGTTTATTGCATGACAATTATATTCAGTAAAGCTGTTTATAAATGAAAAAAAAATTTAAAAACTTTAGGAAATGCTCGATGAGGATTTGGAAAATCATGTTACCAAAATAATAACCCATAGATTTCTTCCTAGTAGCAAGAGATGAAACTAAATGTACCGTGGAGTCATCAGATAGTCTTCACCTTAACTGAGTGGTCAATTAAGCAGGTCACCAATCATTAGGCAGGTCAATTAAGCAGGTCACCAATCATTAGGCAGGTCACCAGATATTACGTATCTCCTGACAGACACAATATAGGATATTCAACATTGCCTATGAGGTGTACTAACCAGAAATGCTTAACTTGCAGATGTCAAGTGCTTACACTTAATTTCTAGGCACAGGAAATACAAGGATAAAGGAGCAAGCCAAATGATGCATTGAAGAAGCACTCTCCAGAATTTGGGAAATTTTGTGTTTAACTGGCCTAGTCTCTTCAGCAAGTCTATGTGGTGATAAAAAGGGACTAGGCTAGATTAGAGAAACTTTAAAAGGACCTAACAACTAGATACAAATTACAGCCTTACGTTGGATCTTTGTACAAATTTTCTGTAAAGAGCACTAGAGCCCAAGGGGAAATCTGAATAGACTGAGTGTTAGAGGGGATGAAAAGGTACTGACTGAAAAGATAGAGATCATCAACTATAAAATGCAAGATGCAAAACATGTATGAGATGATCTCGCTTTGGAGATATAAATAGGGAAGGATAGAACTTTGGTATTAATGGCAATTTGGGGATGATGGAAATTTTTTTTCATATATTTGCTTGCTTTATTTTATATCTAAAATGTACATGCATTGTTTTGATGAAATCAGGGACTTTTTAGTGAAATAAAGCCTCAAGAATTATTTTGATGAGTGTGCTTCAGTTTAAACGAGTTTCTGGCTGGGGTTTTATATCAGAGCTGCGACCATAGTCTACTGCCCTGGGACATTGAACCTGATGAGAAATGGAATAAAACTGGACCACAAAAGGTGTCCATTTGTTTCTAAAGGCACATTCACTGGCCCCCGGCAAGCAAGATGTGCATACAAGTGTGTCATAGGCACATGCACATACGCACATGAACACACACACACACAGAACACCTTGATGCATGCCTCATTCTCTCTGAGGACAAACAAGAAAACTGCCCAGCTCCTGTCTCCTGCTGAGATCATGGCACGCCAGATTCAGGAGACCAAGAACCCCCTTATGCAGTTTGGTACTTAGACCTCAATAAAACTGCTACTTGAGAGCTTTCCAAGAAAATGAAATCTCAGTAAAACTATGGTAGTAGTTTCCAAAGTTTGGTCCCCAGAGCAGCAGCGGCATCTGGGACTTTGTTAGAGATACAAATTCCCAGGCCACAGCCCACTGCATCAGAATCTGGGGCCTGAGGCCCAGCGATCTGCGTTGTAACAGGTCCTCCAGGCGACTGGCTGAAGTTTGAGAACCATCAAACTATGGTGTCCTCTCCTATCCCCTGACTCAGGCTCTGTGCTGATTAATCGCTCCTGTCAGAGAAAAGCAAGTGGCAAAATCATCCTTCTTAGCCCTCAGAATTCACTGATTCCTTGGGCTTACAGTAGAAAATAAGATGTAGATCACAACTATATAAAAAACCTATGGATAGCAGATTAGAAGCTAATTTATAATGCTATTTATAGGTGATTTTATGCATATTGAGAATAAGCTCCTTACAAAAGAAAAAGTTGTTAATAAACCTTAAAAACAGTGCACTATTCATCCACTCCAAAAATGCAGCATTTGATAATGAAAATACTAATGTTAACCGGTGGCTTAAAAAAAGTAGATTAAGAATATACATCGGGGGTCTCTCATCCTTGGCACTACTGGCATTTGGAACTGGATTATTCTTTGCTGTGGGGACCTGCCCTATACACTGTAGAATGATCAGCAACATTCTTGGCCTTCACTCACTAAATGCCAGTGGTGCCATATCCTCATCACTAAACTGACAACCAAAAATGTCTTCAGATACTGCCAAATGTCCCCAGGAGAAGCAAGTTCACAATCTGCCAAGCCTCACAGACTGAGAACAACAGTTGTACATGAAAGTTAGTAGAACTTGGCTTTGAAATACTCAAAGACATCTCACTTACCCTCCTGATGTGAACTGTCCCGAGACCCTCAGCTCTAGAAAAAGAGAACAACATGATACCTCAGTTATTTGCATTTTTTAGGGAATGAAGTAAGGGCTGGGGGAAGGGGCTTTCTTGCATAGTGGACTCTTTCTCTCATCTCTCTAAGCCCAGCTAGATGGTTTTCTGCTTCCAGAAGCTTTTCCCAGCTATGCCTTCTCCATTGCCAATCTCCATTGCCCCTGTCCCATCCTCACCCCCAGAATTTGAAGGGGGTGGTGTCACAAAAGTTAAAGAAACTTTGCAGAAGGAAATAATGATGCACAGTGTTAAATGCTGTAAAGAGGCAGAACAGGATTGAGATGGAAAGGAAAGCATGTTTCGCATTTACAGGAAACTATCAGATAAGCCACTGAGAAAGTCACCAACCAGTTAGCAAGAGCAGTTTCACAGCCTTGGGTGTGGATGGCTGATTGTAGTGGTTTGAAGGGTGAAAGGAAAATGAAGGAAGTGGGGAGATGACCAAGGTAGAGAAGTGGAGGGCAAGGATGAAGCAAACCTTGCCTTCATGGCTCCAATCTACTCACCTTGCCCTCTTGGCACCCACTAGGGTCCTGGATCCAAACCTCACCATATTGTGCGTGAGCATACGCCTCTCCTTCCAGCAAGGAGCCATCTGTGTAGAGCGGTGACATGCGAGTGAGTCACAGAAACTGGCTCCCCCCTACTGAGGTTGAGAGGCACTGACTACATCATCACTGATTTATGCATGATCCCTGAAGACTTAAAGAGCTATAAAGTAAACTCCATCTCTTGTCTCCTGTTCCAGAATTCCACAAGCCTCTCTCAATCTCAATGGGTTCCTTCCTCTGTGCTTCTCTAGGAAGACTGCACACAAACATATTCGTTATTTGAATAAGCAAAATAAATCCTGTTTCACCATTGCAATTTACCCAAAATCTCAGAAAAAGAAACAAATATTCACTGCAGGAGACTTTAGAAGACAAAAGTTTGACCATGAGTGAAGAATATTTAAAGTTAAAAGGGTTTGAACTGGAACCCACAGTAATTGCCATTCATTTCCCAGTTGTTTGAAATGTCACCATTTTATTTTCTTCATAGCTCATACCACTATAAGGAAGTAATACTTGGGGAGGGGCGGTTTGTCTGTCCCCTTGACTGAAATATAAGCTTCATGAGAGCAACACTTTGTCTCACTGATCAACAGAAGTACCCTCAATGTCTAGAACAGTGTCTGATACATGGCATATAGTCAATAAATGTTAATTGGATGGATGGATGAATGGGTGGATAGATGGATGGATGGATGGATGAATGGATGGGTGGGTAGATGTGTGGATGGATGGATGGATGGATGGATGGATGGATGTGAGTCAACCCATCTCCAACTCTTGGTCTAATTGTGCAACCTTACTCAAATAAAGGCCCACCCAGTTTCCCATTGTAATCTAATTCCATCCTAATTGTACTGAGTTTTTTATTTTAAACAAGGAAAATATGTGGACTTACTTTTTTATCTTCTGTTCCACATGCCTCCTCACTAGGAAACAAGAAAATGGATCCATCAGAATATTTCCTTCTTTTACTCAGACATAAGTAATTCAGAATGAGAAGTTGCCTTCTCTGATCTAAAGAATTACTTAAATATGAGGTTTCTTGGTGAGAAGACCTTAATCCCAGATTACCCTGATTCTTTGGGCAATGAGATGAGGTCCCTGGAAAAGGAGGAAGGTCTCAGGGCCATTCTGTTTCTATGTCTGGCTAGGCACTGCCCAGCTGTCAGGAAGTGAGAGAACTCTGGACATTCCTAGGTGTTCCATCCAATGGAAGGGCACCAAGGCCCACCTCATCCCACATATATTCAATGAGGACATGTTCATTTAGACATTGATATATTTCAAGGACTTACATAATGAATAACCAGGAGTATACATAAATATTCTCTACCTTTGCTCTGTCCATAATATAAACCTTTTAAAAATACCAAGCCAGCTGAGTATGCTTATAAGAAAGAGAAGGCTTCAAATGCTTTACAAGAAAGCTATTCAAAAACCTGATCTGGTTAAAAATTTGGATTAGTCTCTAGTAACTAAAAAGGCCATTGCTTCCTAGAGTCTCTATAATTTCCTTTCAGCTCAGCCACAGAGGCTCACCGTTCCCTCCTTCAAAGCCAGTTCATCACCCACCAGTTCTACCAAGTTCTTCCTGATCCCCTATACTCCCCACTCAGAGACTCAATGTGTTCCTGCAAATTCAACTGAAATGCCAGTAACCTAACTACCTCTGCATCTCATCCTTACTGTACATGGACCGTGATGGTGGTTTGATCTATCCTTAGAGGAAAACACTGAAAGAGCACGTAAAGACTTGAAGGAGGAAACAGTGGAACTCGGCAAAGTAACATGGAGTGAACAGAGGTGGTCTGTGCTGAAGTCCCCTTCTCAGCCATAACTCTTTCTGCTGCTCTTCGGTTAAGTGCTAAACTCTTCCTGACACCTTTCATGAGATTATAAAATTATTTTTCAAATAGGCCACAATTATTTCTTTTCAATTCCTCCAATGCATATAATAGGACCCATAATCACTGACTGACATTGTATGTATTCATTATATCTTTTTAATGACTTAAAACTTTTTAGACTACTTTTTGCCAAAGTTTTCCAGGGTCCCTGAAGTGCCCCCTTCCATCATCTTAGTATTTCTGAAGAGGCTTGTTTAATCACCAGGAAGCCAAGGTCTTAACTGTCTTCCTCCAGATTCCAGGGTAGATGTTCTCCGAGGAAGGCTTGACTTTTCTCACCACCAGGGGCAGTGACTCATGGTATGCACTCTGCAGCCTCCTGAAGGCATTCAGGCTCCTCCCTCTTTGACAGACTTTCCAGCATCCATAAAAGTAACTGAAGACACTAAGGGGCCTTCCTTCCAGCATGGAAAAGGTGAGAAAGAGTAAGCAACAGAAATCGAATGAGGAAAAATATCTTTTCCGGTATTTTTTAAACTGAGCTATTTCTTATACACAGTAAGTACATAAACCTTAAGCATACAGCTCAATGACGTTTTATAAGTGTACATATCCTGTAACCATGGCACAGGTCAAGTTACGGAACATTTTTATCACCCCAGAATGGTTCCTCATACCTAGACAATAGCTATCTTCCAGAAGTAACCACCATTTTGATGTCTACCACCCATAGATACTTTTTGCCTGTTCTTGAATTTCATGTAAATGGAATCACACAATATATACTTTTTTTGTGTTTTGCTTCTTTTGTTTACACAATTTTTTCATGAGTCATTCCATTTATTGCATGTATCAGTTGTTTGTATTTTTGTTTTTGTTTCTGTTTTTGTTTTTTTGTTGCAAGGTATTCCATTAAATGAATATTTCACTATTTATTCACTCTAGGGATATTTTCTATTGACCTGTACTTACATTTCCTCATCTTGTCATCTGCTGTGTCCATTCTGCTGTTAAACCCATCTAATGAGTTCTTTATTTCTGATACTACACTTCTGTTTCATTTTTAGAATTCCCATTTGACTATTTTTAAAAAGATACTATTTTTCTGGTGAAATTCTCCACTCTTATCATTTTCTTGAATTAATTAGAGTTGTTTTAAAGTCCTTGTCTGGTATCTAATATCTTAATGAAAACTACGTTTTATATGCTCTCCTTTATACAAGTTTCATTGTAGCTTCTAGGTCAAAGCAATAAAATTCTGACCTGAAACTGCTAAGCACCAGTGCCAAGAGAAGTTCCAAACAGATCATTCTCGTTCCTTCACAAATGATCTGTGGTTCCTTCAGAAGCAAAATGACCCACCACATTCCTTAAATAAACCAATCCTTGTCAGGTTACTGCGCTGGCTATATTATGTTTGAGAACATCCTGACTGAGGTCATCCCAGGGCTCCCATGAGCCTGTTCAAAAATGAAATGGCTATATAGTTTTGCAACAGCGGGTTAGAAATCAAAGTCAAAATATTTCATTGTGCCTATGACCACCTGCCTCCCTCCAGTCCAATTCTTCCTCCAGAGCTTTATAACTTCAGATTCTCTGTCCTCTCAGCAAATGCTTCCAGTAAGAATACTCCCTACCTGGTTCAAATCTTTCATTTAGCATTGGGTGTGATTCATGTATCTTGGTTTTCTAAAATAGAAAAGGATAATAGGTTATAAGATGGGAATATTCCTGAAATAGTTTTTATTATATTGCTTCTTTGATCCAAAGTAGTCAGTGGCTCCTTAGTACCCGTTCCTGGCATCCACAGACCTCTCTTTCTGATTTATATTAAATTAACTTCCTACACAGACCTACTGCTCCAACTAAGCTAGCCTGTTCCTGAATCATTCTCAGTTTATACTGTAACAATACATTCCCTCCCCCCAATCAGGAATTCTTCCTCTGCTCATGTATAACATTCCTTGTCTCTGGGTTCCTGAAGGACACAATGTCTCATTAATCTCTGTAGTCCTAGCAAGAAATGTGATCATTGATGCACAATAGGCACTCTAAATCTCTACCATTACTTTGGAATGCATAGACACCAACTTCATCTTATTCTTTACTGAAAATGATTCTAAGATCTCAAGCTCTGAATTGTCCTCTCTCCCTCTTGATCAATGGATCACATTTTTTATGGAGATTATGTTTTAAAGCCAGTCCAAGTTCCAAACATTGAGAATTGTTAAATTTCCCCTTGACAAATCCTGCAAGTCACTCATATAAAAAGAATACTGATCATTTTAAGTATACTCTGCCTTCTTTCAGTAAGTCCAACAAACCCAAAGCAGCCAGCCTTTCCTGACATTAGACTAAATGGCAATTTTTCAACCAGGAAACATATGAAACTCTCGGCTCCTGTTCAGAAGCCATGTTGTATGAAAAATACAGTTTAGTTCATTTCATATGCATTGGTTTTGTTTTCTTTCCTCTGGATGCAGAGCTGATTTCCCACAAATGAAATAACCAAACGATGAGCTCCACTGTGATAACTAACTTCCACCACTCCCATTCTGCCTCCCTCTCAAACTGCTCTTCACCATCGTGGGGATCTTGGGGCCTCTTGGGGACTCATGCTTAATCTCTTGGCTCCCTTTCTGCTTTTCTTTTCTTTTTTGAAATCTTTTCAACAATTCTTTTCTATAAAATGTGTCAATTTTCACTCCCACCAGTAAATGTATGAAAATTCTGGTCATCCTCTGCCCTTTCCTAACTTTTTCCAAGATAATTCCATTGCATTTCATCTTTTCCAGCCTGAAATGTGTCATTTATTTCAAACATTTTTGCATGTATTGGTCAATTACATTTTATGAATTTTCTGTTTATACCCTTACCTATTTTACTATTTGTCTATTATTTGTAAAACTTTACTTCATATATTGTTTATTAGCTATATCTATCTCTATCTACAAGCATAGAGATATAGATATCTCCCAAATATTTTTCTTAGTTTGCTTCCAATGCAGAGAAATTTTTAAATTTGCATACAATCAAATATTTGTCTTTTCCTATTATAGTTCTTTGCTTTTTCTGCTAGACTTCCCCAGGTACTAGTCACAGTACATTCTCCTAGTTCTTTTATTACTTTAATTTTTAGAAACAGTTGTTATTTTCTATCTAATCTATTTTAGCTTGTTTTTGAAGATGAATTAGAAAAAAAAAATCATATTATTGAAAAAAAAACTCATTATTGAGCCATTATTTGCCCAAATTGTCTTCCTACCACCTATCTAAAGCTCCTTTGAAGAGCAATTCATATGCAAACAAAAGTATGCCTGTAATTCAAGGTTGTTAACTGACAAGGAGGCTACTGACTAAGGATTATAAGAGATTTTTTTTTTTTAATTATAAGAAGCAGAATGTGAAATTGACAAGGATTATTGTAGTACTTAGCCTTTTCTTCTAATATGCACTGTACTGGATGAAAAAATGTGTACATTGTTCCCTCTGCTGAGGCTTCTTACCTTCCTCCTACGGGGCATCACAACAAGTAAGACCCAGTGTGGTCTTGGGTACTCTCCAAAGATGAGTGAAGAGTGAAGGCAGTTAGTGGACCGAGGAAGCTCCCATGGGAGCTTATTAATGTAATCAGCCTTCTGATTCTGGAATGAGAAAAGATGCAACACTAACATTCACTGCTTCTGAATCTGGCTCAATTAAAGAAAAGCACATACCCTCTTCACTCATTTACAGTGCCCCCTCCCTGCATCTTCATCTTTGATCACCCTTAGAAAATCAAAGACCACAGAGAGTCTCCCAACAGGCCATACAGAGGGAGGGGCTCAAGCTAAGCCACAAAATCTTTTTTGAACTCAGCTTCCAATCGCTAGAATTTTGTCATATCGTTTGTTTTTGGAAAGATTTTCACACACATTTCTGAGAAGATTACTGAACTAGATATCCAAAACTTGAAGTTGGGGTTATTGAGTTATTGCTAAAGTGGACTACAGGAGATCATTTAATGTGTGTTCCCTAGTCCCAGTCCTACCACTTAAGTCTTTTCACCCTCTAGGCCTCAGTCTCCCCATCTGTTACAGTGCCATCCATGCCTCTAGGTATTCTTTTTACACTTAACCGAAATCTACCATTATTGCCACTTGGTTTGAAGATGACACCTGCTGAGAGCACAGACATGCAAACCTAAACCACTTCATGTGACAACTGCTGTGATAGGAGTATGGTTCCCTGGAGCAAGTGGACAGCCTGAGTCTCTGTCAGGCTCCAGGGAGGGCAACACAGTGGCGGTGATGTTTGTAAACAAGCCTTGAAGAATGAGCAAATATACTTCGCAGGGCACCAGATATTGAAACAACCAATTACTCAGTTCATGTAAAATAAAGTACTGCTTAATTATTACATTATCTACTTTCAGACTCTATGTATTCCTATGTTATGGAGACAAGTCTAGTCTAATTTAAAAGGTGTCTCAAAGGAAAGCCAATGTTCACGGGGAATGAGGATAGGAATAGTCAAGGAAATTAACTCATTTTATTATAGAGAGGTGGTGCATCTGACTTGTACTGTATTTTTTTAAACTCATCTTTGGAGGTTATTTTAAACAAATGAGATGGATGAATGGGCGGATGGCAGATAAATAATTCTCAAATCATGGGATACTTCCTAACTAGTAACTAATTCATAACAGTTCTTATATTCTGAGAAAGGCTTAGTCAATCCACTAAACAATGCTTTGCGTTCATTAGTGAACATATACCCTAGGCTCAGCAGACCAAACTGTGTTTAGAGGTAAGTAACAGTACAGGGGGTGCCATGGGCTCAGATGAGCACAGGCTGTAAGCAGAACACTTGAGAGGTATGTGGAATGAACTGTGTCCTCCTAAAATTCATATGTGAAGCCCTAACCCCTAGTATCTCAAAATGTGAATGTATTTGGAAATAGGGCAATGAAAGAGGCGATTAAGTTAAAATGAAGCCATTAGAGTGGGCCCTGATCCAATCTGACCGGTGTTCTTAGACACAAAGAAAGAGACAACAGGATGGACACAAACAGAGGAAAGGCTGTGTGGGACATGGTGACAAGGCTGCCATTTACAAGCCAGGAGAGGTCTTGGGAGAAACCAACCTTGCCGACACCTTGATTTCAGACTGTGAGAAAATAAATTTCTGTTTATTAAGCCACTCAGTCTGTGGTGATTTGTTATGACAACCCTAGAAAACTGATATAGGAAGGTAAAACCGATTTAGGCTTGGAGGATCCTGAGAAGGGACCTTCCAGCTAAAACCACCAAGGTAAGTTGCTAGTTAAGATGCTCAGTAACCACTCAACCCTTGTTTTACTTGGTGGTTTTTATGAAAGGCATATTTAATTCATTTATCTTTGTTAAAGTAAATGAGTGTCTGTGTGTGTTTCAATATGGGTGCCTGTAGAAGACTCCCTCAAAGGGCTGTGGGGCTGTTATACAAGGCCCCGCCATGGTTTTATTGTGAGGATCTTTGGTATGGCAAAAAACAGAGAGAAAACAAAAAACTTCTTTAGAACTGGCCTCGAAACTCAAGAACTTAAAAATTATAACATCACAATGTGCTCTCATATTTTGAAGCTAACAGTAACTCCAAGAGTACTAGGTTACTCTTACCCTAAAGAATTTTGTACAGCATTAGTGTTTAAACAAAACACTCTGCTGTTTCCATCTTCTCCTCACTCATCCACTCCCCAATGAATGGTTGGACTAATGGATGGATGATAGATTAGATAGTGGAGAGAGAGAGAGAGAGAGAGAGAGAGACAGAGACAGAGACAGAGACAGGGAAACAGAGACAGAGAGATGGGGAGACAGAGAGACGAGGAGATAGAGATGGGGAGATGGAAAAATAGAGAGGAAGAGAGGAAAATCAGCTCCTCTCTTATCTTCCCATCTCGTATCTTCCAATAAAAGCACCTGCTGCTTGGCTAATGAGTCCTGGATGCTGAAATTGTCACTGGTTCAGAGTGTTTCCACTTACCTTCCCCTTTCCCTTGGGTCCAGAGAGAGAGAGAGAGAGAGAGAGAAGGAGAGAAAGACAGGGAGACAGAGACAGGGAGACAGAGACAGAGAGATGGGGAGACAGAGAGACGAGGAGATAGAGATGGGGAGATGGAAAAATAGAGAGGAAGAGAGGAAAATCAGCTCCTCTCTTATCTTCCCATCTCGTATCTTCCAATAAAAGCACCTGCTGCTTGGCTAATGAGTCCTGGATGCTGAAATTGTCACTGGTTCAGAGTGTTTCCACTTACCTTCCCCTTTCCCTTGGGTCCAGGAAGTATCTTCAGTCTAAATAAAGAAAAGACCCAAAAAAATTTGTTTTCTAAGGAAACAAGACAGCTCTGGGGAAGGTAGCTCCTGTCAGTTCTGGGAACTCCTTTTCTTTCAGAATCTTAAGGGCAAGACTTGTCTAGCCTTTGGCAAACCTGTCTTCACCAGTCGCTCCCTCAGCCAAAACATACCCTCCCCCTGAACTAGTGAGGAAGATATCACCCCCTGAACGTATGATGTTGGGAAGGTAGGCCCTGGAACAGGGAGAGATTCCACAAAGCAGGTGCGTTGGGAATGAAAACAAATCTGCCTGGGAAAGAAAAATGAGTCTTTGCCCAAGGGCCCATTGGTCAAGCCAGAAACCATCTTCATCAGGGGATCCTTACCTCCAACTAATGGTGAGGCCACTCCTGTCCCCAGAGTCAAACCTGTACTGCCTCTCCACTGGAAAATTTAAAAAACAAAAAACAAAAAACAAAAAAACTCACACCTGTGTCCCCTCTGAAAAAAGGAATATGAGCCTAGAAGAGTGTAAAAATAAATGCCCACCTGAGGGAAATATTCTTGGAACTCAAGAATTTGGAGGTATGTCCAAAACATTGGGAAACTTAAGGTAAGTTTATTTTTAAATGGCATGTTACTTTTTTAAAATAAAATATGCAATATATTTTTTCAATCTCCAGACATCTTTTCAAGTGAAGTACCTCTAAATTTAAAGTAATGAGTACAATTGTTAATACACTACAGAGTGTCCAGAACGTCTAGAAATAAAGAAGAAATCATGTATTTATTATATTTTCCCATATGAACAATCAGACTCTTTGATGATCTAATGAGATGGCCATTGCCTTTACTTTATCATTCTCCCTACACTTATTAATTATTCTTCATAGCATTCATCACCACCTGACACAATCAAGTGTGAAGGGTTGGTAAACTATAAGGCAATATATAAGTAAGATTACTATTTCCAATGATTACTGTTATGACTATAGTGGTGATGCCGGCTACATGCCTCTTCTAGAGAACTCATGGGAAGGACCCACCTGAAGTAATTTGCTAAGAGATGAGGAGCTTCCATGCTGGAGGAAGCGTGTGGTACACTTGTGCATGAGCACCTATCATGAGTTCCTCTCTACAAACTCCCAGAAATATTTGAAAACTACATGATAGAAATTAGCAGTACTGTGAGAGTCGTTGGAATTTGGATGATTTTCACTGATGTCGTATTTGTACCTCCAGGTCAGAAACACCTTAGGAAACTTGAATTACAATAACAAGTCATTTTTACTTCTGTTACAATGGAGCTGCATCGCCTATACATTTCATTTATGTGCATGTCATTTATGAAAAATCTATTGTGGTGGATTGGCTAATAATAATAATAACAATAATAACAATAATAATAATAATAATAAAATACTATAAAACAGCCAATGCATACTGATAAAGACTGTAGAAATACTTTGTGGGTTATTTTAAGAGTTTTCCAACATTGAGAAAGAGCTAGGAGGCATTGTATAGGTGGCCAAACACATAGGTGGTTTAAAATAAAATATGCACATGGCTATGAAGACATTCTTCAAGGAGAAATGTAATTACTAAAGACAGTAGAGAAGCTCTGACAAAAAAAGAGCTAGCTAAAAGAACTAATAAAAGCATCTGCAGTATTCTATGATAACACAAAATTGGTACCCTGCCCTTCATGTGTAACATAAAGTAACTCCAAGGGCAATTTGGATTCTGACTTTCTAACATAATCCTCAATAAGATGTGATTCCACTGTACAAATACTAAAGAAATGGAATCCTTCTCAGATGTTGCAAGTGCGTTTTGAATTTCATAGGCACTCACAAACAATATTTGGAACAGCATGATAACAGCGTGATTTCATGATGGAAAAGGAAGAGCAGATATAAACCTATTAGGAATCTTTCTGAACCAGGATTCATGAAATCCATTGTCTCTGACTCATCAACAGCTATTTTGGAGAAAAATGAACAGGTAAGCCCATCTTTTACCTGGAATCTTTCCTTTTTAATAAAAAATTTATATTTGGTTTATCTAAATTTAAATCACAAAGATGTTTTAGAGCTTTGGACTTCTCACTATAGCTGTACACTAAATATTTGCTAGCTACTCATTTTTCACTTACTGCTTTAAGTAAGTTTCTGCCAAAAAGATAGAAATTTGATATTTAGGAAACATTTGAGACAACATTTAAGAAACACCGTTGTTTCAACGTGCGATGAAATCTTAGAATTTAAGACCAGTTGGAGCTCTTTTGGATAGTTTGAAAATGTGATATTTTAAAAGCTAGAGCCTCTATAGCCAAGTGGAAAAACATGTGAATGCTGTGTTAGTGCATTCATTTGACAGCTATTTTCTGAGCATCTACTCAGGGCTATTTTCCAAGCTCCTACTGTAGAAAAAGGTGCTCAGGGAGGACTTCTTGTAGAAGGTGATATTTGAGACATATGAGACCTTCTTGAATGATAAAAAGCCAGTGCTGTGAAGGGAAGAAGTGTTTCAGGGAAAGGAACAAAGGCCAGAGTGGCTGGAGCCTGGACTAGAGATGTGAAATATGGGGGCTATTCGTGTGAGGCCTTCCAGTGGAAGGTTTAATGCAGGAGAGTCATGAGCTGGCTAACATATTTAAAACCTCACTCTGGGTGGTTTGTGAAGTGGCCATAAAAGGGTAAGAGCCGAGGGGTGCGGGGAGAGAGAGAGAGAGACAGAGACAGAGACAGAGAGACGGAGAGAGATAGAGAGACAGAGAGAGAGACAGAGGGAGAGAAGAGGCTATTACAGTTGTCCAGGAAAGAGCAGCAATGTGTAGACCAGAGCAGTAGTCCTGCAGATGGAGAGAAGTGGTCAGATCTCAGATGTTCAGTGTATCTCTTAGAACAATTGACTATACTTTGCTCCCCAGTTGCACCTGGCACTTGAATGTGGTGTACATTATGAATCTATTAAGCTCATTACCATGCTATACATTTATACATAACTTCTCATTTGAAAAGTTATGTTGTTATTGTATTATTTGATTTTCATAAAATCCCTGTGAAGCAGACAAGTTAAATATTAATCCCACCTAAAGAGCTTAAATGTCACATAACTAGAAGGTGTCTTGCCTAGGGGCTCTAATATCTAATCTAAGTTCCCCCCTCAAATAAAACATTGTCTACCTATAAAAATTAAAAAAAAAAAAAAACGTTTTTCATGGCATTGTGAGAATTTAGCCTATATTGATAAGGAACATATAGTTCAAGGTTAAAACAAGTTAGGAAAACATCCTGATATGTTTTAATTGTGTGCAGCTGGATGTCCCAGATATACATATAAACCTAGAGGTATGAAAATATGTAGGCTTTCACACAACAAAGGGAAGTAACCATAAGGGGACTTATTGAGGACATGGAAGATGGAGTTTTGCAGAATATAGAGAATATTAGAACTGGAAGGGATTGTAGAAACAAGGCAATACTATTTTACAGATGAGCAACTCAAAGTCCAAAAAGAAAAAAATGACATGCAGAGATAAATCTGTTGAGAGGATGAAAAGAAAGTGATTGGGCTGAAAAAAAAAATCGCAGGCTGAAAGCCATTGAATGAATAGTTGTCTAAATCTGTAAGGGAAACAGGGAGACTAGAGAAAAAACATGAGTCTATAAATAAATCAGATAAAGGAGGGGAAGGGTGGAAAAATGGCAGACTCACTGTGGGTGACAGTCACTGTTTCCTTACTGATGCCTGCTGGCAGGCACTGCCTCCTTCGATGAGGGTCAGGAGCATCCAGTGGACATCCACTCCTGGGCATCATCCTTTGGAACCAGAGTCTTCTCCTCCTCCATTCTCTGACAGCCCCCAGTGTCTGCTTCTTGTCCACTCCTTTGATTGAATTATCTTTATCCTGACCCACATTAGTCAGTTTTTTGCCTCGGTTCCATTCCTTGCATTTCCTGTCCTTATCATTTGTCTTTCCCTTCTGCCTGATAATTCTGGAGGGGTAGAAATTTATAGAAAAATTTTGAAGTAGGGACTCCCCATTAGTTGACAAATAAGGTTTAAGTATCTTAAATAAGCATTTGGTTACCCACTGGCCAAAGACACCAGCTTTTTTCTACTCTGGTACCCACAATGTACTCTATTTCCCCCAAACAATCCCACTCTTTTGTAGCTTCGTGCCTTTACTCGTCCAGAATGTCCTCCTTTCTAATGTCCACATATTGAAATCGTTGACTTTAGGGACAAGCACAGAAAGTAGGCATCTGTTGTTTTTGCCTGCTCTGCAACTATTTCCTTCTCATTTTTCTTTGAGAATCACCTTTTTTCTACCCTCAGTCATATTGTCTGCATGTGACTGATACTGCCTCTGAATCCAGCAGTGAACCTATCACCCAGACCTAGCATATCAGCATATTACTCCTGGTCAGAATGTTCAAAGACAGTCATAGGAACTGCCTTGGGACAATCAATGCCAATTTTAGGACTTCAGCTAAAACTTTCAAGGTGAAAAAAGAAACCCAACATTTTTCTTTTGAGGTAGCTGAGTCGGTACCAGTATGTTTAAGCAAAAAGAAAAACTCAAAGAAGTAACTAAAGCAAAAGCATTGAAGCTGCTTTTGCCTGAGAACATCTGCTGATCCTAGGAAACCATGACTTTGTGGGGCACAGAAGACTAAGAATAAACCCCAGGAACCTCACAAATAGGCAGTTAAATTGTGATAGACTGGATTATTATCCATAACTCTTAACTTTCTCCTTATAATATGATTATATATCCATACTCTTTGCCATGTAACTTTGGAATGCCATACAGTAAATGAAGTGGGTCAAACTCTGCCCTGCTGATTTGCGGTTTGGCCAAGCAATTTGCTTTGATCATGCCCAGCCAACCCCTGATTTAGCTGACCTGTAGACCCATGAGCACAAAATAAATGCTTACTGTTATAAGTTTTAAGGTATGAGGGCTATTTGTTACCATAACAAAATCTAACTAATTCACTCATAAAGCTGAAAGCTAGAAGGCATATACCCAAAATATATATGCCTTCAGTGTCAGGGTAAAATAGAAGTATGTCTATCATCCTCCTTCCAACTTCACAGAAATGCAAGGAAAGTTGACTCGACACAGGGCAGGTACCATACCTGACAAGTTATAACCATAGGTATGTCCTTGTATGAATTTGTAACACAAATTTATATCACTTAGGTGATCCAGAAACTCTGAAGCTATGAATTAATTTGAAGAAGTCCTGGGATACTAATGTTCCTAAGTTCCTGGAGATGCAAATACTCTTTTGAGAAACTCGCCTTCATCCTAGATCTCAAATAATTTCTCCAAAAATATATATAGCCTTAGGAAAATGACAAGTTCACAATCAAAAATAACTAAGCACACAATAAAACAAAGACAAGTCATGATAAGTGAGAAACAATAGAAAATGGACAGTGGAAACACAAACCAGGAAGCAACATACTATGTTTAGTATGTTTTTAAAAGTAAAAGATAAGCCTAATGATATTTTCATTGAACAATAAATTTTAAGTGACTATGAGAATTGAAGAACAAAAACTTCTAATTGTAAAATAAAATAACAACAATGAAAAAACCTGTAATAGGTTGAAACAGAAAATTTTACATAGTTAAAGACAATTAGCAGATTAGAAGATGGATCATAGGAAATTATCCAGAACATAGCCTAGAGAGGCAAAGAGATGGAAAACACAAAAGAGAGGTTAAGAGACATGGAATGAGTTCCAACATACATCTAATTGAAGTTTCAGAAAACGATGATAAACATAAAAGGGCAAATGCAATATTGGGAAACAAACTCTGAAGAATAAGTGATTCTAGATGTTCCATCAAACATCAAATATCTAGAAATATATATAAGAAAATATAAGGAAGACCGCTACACTGGAAACTACAAACCTTATTAAGAGAAATTTTTAAAGACTAATTGGAAGCAGATACATGGTTATAGATTGGAAGACTGGTGATGTCAACTCTTTCCAAACCAATCCATAGATTAAATTAAATCCCAATTAATGTAATTGAGAGCATATACTATGGTTATGGATTAGAAGACCCAATATTATAATGATGTCAACTCTCCCCAAACTAATCTATAGATTAAATTAAATTTTAATTAACATCCTAGCAAGAGTTTGTGTCTGTGTGTACACAAATTGATTAATTCAAAAATGTATATAGAATTAGAAAGGTCCAAGAATAGCTAGAATGACCTAAAAGGAGGAGTGAAGTATGTTGAGATTTCTGCCTTGTACTGGTTAAATCTACCTATTAAAAATATTAAAAATGCAATATGACCTTAACATTTTAAAGTAAACTTTAGAATATAAATAAGATGTCAATTTCAAAACTATTAGTAAAAAATAAATAAAATTTGATGACTTTGATAAAAAGGCAGGAAGAAAACAAAAACAAATTGTAAATCCAAATGTATCAATATCACAATAAAGGAGACAGGATTAAATTTCTCAACTAAAGACAGAGACTCTCTGATTTGGATTTAAGAAAAGATTCAGCTGTGTAGTATTTATAAAAGACACATCCCTTAAAAATGAGATACTGAAAGATAAACTTGGCAAATGCTAACAAAAAGAACACAGACGTAGAAATATTAATAGTAAATAAAATTCAAGAAAAAGGCATTTTATAGTGACAGAATTCAAATAAGATAGATAATTTAAGCATCTAATAATATTTAGTTTTGAAATATATAAAACATGAAAATAATGGAAAAATCATAATCATAATGTAACATTTTAATATTCTTTTCACAACATGTCTACTGCAGATATCGCTGTACTTTGCATATGGCAGGCAATAAGCATTTATTATTTCATCAAAAAACTATTGATTTATAATGAAAAAATTTTAAAGTAATAACTTCATGGCTAAATAGCCAAAAACTCTGAAAACATTGATAAATAATAAGGAAAAATAACATTAGAAACTGGCATTTATGTCAAAAAATAAACAATTAAGTTAGTTTTCCCATCTTTATGCTTTTCTGTAGTTTCTCAATTTTCCATAAATTTATTATTTTTATTCCAAGAGAAAAAATAAGTTTATTTTTTATGTTCTTTGCTGCCCAATGCAATCTCCCATATCTTACCTTGTTTCTGCTAGAGTCCTTCTGCTAGATCCACTTTCTGGAAAACAAACAAGCAAACAAACAGAAAATATCACCAAACTTATACTGGGCTAACTTTATTAAGGCAGTTTACTTAGAGTGGTATTTCTATAGTGAATGCTCAAAGCTTCTTAGCCTCAATTTCCAAGAACAATTTTAAGTTTTACTGAAACCCAGGATCAATCATAATGGGAATAAATCAAGGAAACCCATTGAAAACTCTTTACTAAAACCTCAGATCCCTTTATGACTCTCCTCCCTTCTCTTTCATTACTACTTCCAAATCAATTTCTAGAATGTTCTAGAAACAACTCTTTTTTCTCTATCTACCACTAGCCAGCCATAGTCCTTCATCATTTCACACCTGAATTATTACATCCATCTCCTAACTGGTCCTGAGTATATTTCCTAAATAACTTTTTTCATGTCACACTTTTTTTCAAAGTCCCTGATTCTTTGTAAAATCAAACTTAAATACCTCATTCGAGGGCCTTCAAAATATGGAGTCCCTGAAATGTGTGTATGTTGTAAAAAACATCTATATATCATCTATCTATCTTTCTAGACATATTTCTATGTACTATACACTATATATATCTTTTTTTATATATAGATATAGAGATATTGAGATAGAAATAGATATACAGTATGTATCTATATATGTATATACTCTCATAGATAGATAGATAGATAGATAGATAGATAGATAGATAGATAGATAGATTCTATCACTCTCTCTCTCTTACACACACACACATACACACACACACTCACACACATAGCGAGGAGTATCTCAAGTCCAAAAAGTAAACGAAATTGTGTAAAATACTTACTGAGAAACTTAAGGCCATATAGTATTTCAATACAGGATTTTAATTTACCTGTTTCCAACATTTAAAAATCAGAAACAATGCTTTTAATTAAAAAAACGACAGTATTTGGAAAGTCTGCTCAGTTCCATGTTGTGGCTACTGCAGCAGACTGCTAGTCATCCCCTGAAAGTCTATCACTGCAACCTCTGCTTCTGTTGTCATGTCGTCTTCTCTCTCTGACTCAGATCCTCCTGCCTCCCTCTTCTAAAGACCCCTGTGCCTACAGTGGGCCCATGCACATCAGCCAGAATGATCTCCCATCTTACTCTCTTTTGATAATTCGCATCTGCAAGATTCTTTTTGCCATATAAGGTAGCATATTCTCAGGTTCCAGGGATTAGGACATGGAATCTTCAGGAGGGAGGGGGCATTATTCAGCCTAATACATGGCCCTAACTATCTCCTTGCACCATACTCAGGGCTCAGAGGGGTGGCAGGAGAGGAAAGACACAGCCCTTACCTTTCCCTCTGGCCCTCTGGGGCCCAGGAGAGAGGTCAGCATCTTCAGGGACAGGAGGAGGCGTGGCTGTGGGCTCCACACAGCCTGGGGTAGTCCTCTGCTTTGTTGACGACTTCCTCACCACAGTGACTCTGGGAATCAGGGTTCTTGGGGACACCACAATCAAGCCACAGCTTCCCCCCTCATGAGTCTTCCCACATTCTCTGACATCATGGGTCCTGTTGCAGGAAAAAGAAATTACACCTAGATAAAAGAGTCTTCTCACTTACAAACTAAAATATGCATTCAACAGGCGCTAGGAGATAGCTAGACCACTGAGCACCTCCCAAGGTCAGGGCTCTAATCTCAAGGGCTCTTCATACTCTTAATGGTATAGAGAGGGCAGAACTTTAGTCCCTAAATCAATTTTCCTAACATTTTAACACCAACATTCACTTTACATAAACATGAAAGTCTTACCTTTTCCTCTAGTATAATTCATTTTAACCTAATCTAATTAGGCATCACAAAAACCTAATCCAGGTATTTGTGGGGAAGTGTTCCTGGTTGAGAATTGGTGTATTTTCCCTAGCTTGCAAGCATTTGTTCCCCTTTGCAAATATAACTAAAATATTGAATACGCTTTCTCAAATTATATAGTCCTCTCCCCCCACCCCACCACCACTTAATTATAAAAACACTATTCTAAGTTCTCTTCAGTATGTAGAGAATCTCTCCCCTATAAACCATGTGCCTTTTCCAAGACACTTCTTTAAGGCTGAGAATCGGCTTGGTTTGGGATATCCCAGACTGTAGAAAGGTTTTCATTGCCCTTAACATGGTTCTGAATTTTTCAGAGTAGTCCATAAGTCTCAATCTCTGTGCTTCCTTACAGTTCAGCGGAAGGCAGCAGAGAGCTTGGCCCTGAGTGTGATTCAGTCCTCCAGTTTTCCGTAGAGTCGTCCTCATTTCCTGGAAAGCAAAACAAACAAACAAACAAAAAATGATTCTATGACCTGGGCCTGTGGAGGCCACTGAGCCTCTCTAGATCCCAAGCAGTGGCCCTGCTGGACTTTGCAGGATGGAAGGGGGAGGCCCTGTCACTGCCTGCCAGCCCATCACAGGCCACCTGGGATTGACTCAGATGCAGCTCCAGCAAAGAAGTTTGAGTGTGTCCAAGATCACACTAGGGAGCGATCCTGAGCAGATAATATTGCTGGATCTCTCCCACCAGGAGAGGCGAGGGTAAGGAGTGTCTAGGCTTTAAATTTTTTTCTGTTCCTTTTCTGTAAAGCACTAGGCTTGATTTAAGTCATTCAGTCAACTAAACTGACTGAGCACTGTGTGAAACCCTGGATATGTAGCATTGTTAAGGCTCTAAAAGTTTTCCTAGGAGATTCGGACACTATGGGTAGTGCTCCATAGGCACACAAAAAGGAGGCTCTGCTTCCCACAGGCAGTCAGGAGGGCTCCTCAGGTGAGGTGACTAAAGAGTGGAGGTTTGAAGGATGTGTGTACATTTGCAAGGGGAAGAGGTGAAGTATGTTCCAGGAAGAGAGAAAGGCCAAGAGAGCCTCCCATGTTTGGGAAGTGGAGAGGAGAACATGGAGGAGAAGTGAGGTGGGAGATGAGGTTAAGGGGGATGCCTTCAAAATGCGGGCTCCTGCTCCCTGTTGGTGTAACTTCAAGTTTAGTGCTCCTTCTCTTTTGTTTTTAATGGTGTTTATTGTTCTTTTATGATTATCAAAGTCGTACAAGATGACAAGTGATGTTGATTTGCTTCCCCCAACAGGCACTTTCCCTTTGAATTTCCTAACAGAATCCTGATATGTAAAGGTGTCTACCCTACCCTTCACCATTTGACTCACTGAGACTGATCTCATCTCCCCAGCTCTTTGGAAAAGACCCTACTTTCTTGAATCTTGGAGTCTAGAGATCTGATGTCTGGGCTTATGACAAGCCAAGAATTCAGGTCTAAAGCAGTACGTGGTCTTCTCCTGGAAGATGCCCTTGGTCCTGGGGTGGGCACATGAGCTGAGTTGCTTCAGTCTAACCACAGAGAAAAACTTATATGCTTATGGCTAAGCAAGAGGTTTCTTTTCTTCTGCTGGATATGAGCAAAGAAGCATGTCACTCCAAATTGCCTTGAGCTTCCATCTGGCAACTATGAGGGAAGCCAGGCTGAAGACAAGAACTCACTGAGCAAAGCAGAATCAAAGAACCACAGAGAAACAGAGAAACAGAACTGCAGCCTAGATAGTACAGTCCAGGAATCTCCACCCACCTCCAGAATACTTGCGTGTGAGATAAGAAATGTTTTTGCAGTAATGTTGCTTGCGGGGAAAAAAATCCTAATAGACACTGATATTTGTTTGAAATATCCGTTTGTCTTTGATTTTTTTAATTTCATTTTTTATTTTGTGTATGGGGTTGTATAATTTGCATGCGGTCACATCTATCTTCGTGAATTTTTCTGTTGCTTTTATGCCTATGAAGATTTTCAACATATTGAGATCAATTAGGAATCCCCTAAAAGGAGTGGTCGGCTTATAAAGCTCTCTTTCTCTCCCTCTCTCTTTCTCTCTTTCTCTCTCTTCCAACTCCCCTACCCCATGTATGTGTGCACCTTGCTGAATTTGTATGTGTATTTGTAGTTTTCTATGAGGTGATTTTCTAAATATATGTTCGAAATGTTGTTTTAAAGTTCTATTTCAAACTTTCAGTTTGCAGGAAACACAAGAGAATAGTGAAATAAATTAAACAATACTAAGAGTGAACAACCAGACAAATTAAGAATATGGAACATTCTACAATATAACTATCGTGGACTTTTCAAAAAGTTCATGAATCTAAATTGAATCTAGATTTTTTTATTTAAAAAAAACTACAAAAGACATTAATGGAAAAAGTTGTGTATGTTTAAATATAAACTGGATACTAAAAATTATTAATTTTAGGTATAATAATGATACTACGGTTATGTAGGAGTAGATTCTTATTTTTTAGGAGTTTTAAAAGTATTTAGGAGTTGAGTATCATGATGTTTACAATTTACTTTTTTAAATATGTTTTCACCCTTTTTTAATTTAATTTTTTAAATTAAGTTTATTGGGGTAACAATGGTTAATATAATTATATATTGTTCAGGTGTACATTATAATTTGACATCTGTATATTCTATTGTGTGTTTACCACCCAAAGTCTAGTTTCTTTCAGCTACCATGTATTCAATCCCCTTTACCCACTTCACCCTCCCCCTACTCCCCTAAATTTGATCCCCTTTACCCCATCTACCTCTCCCCTTCTCCCCAACTCCCTACCCTCTGGTAACCACTAGTCTATAGTCCATGTCCATGAGTCTCTGTTTGTCCTGTTCATTTGTTGCTTTTAGGTTTATATCCCACATATAAGTGA
>NW_006442497.1:5171036-5185948 GCF_000325575.1 Pteropus alecto | reverse complement strand
CTATTTCCCAAGCTTGCTATTTCATTTCTCAACTCTTGCAATGTCTTTTTTATCTCCAGAATATCTATTCTGTTCTTGAGAGTTTTAATCTCCTTGCTCTGCTCATCTAGTTGTTTTTGCAATTCCTGAAATTGTTGATATGATTTGTTTTCTATCTCATTGAGTTTTTTCAAAAGTATCATCCTGAATTCTCTGTCATTTAAATCACATATTTCTAGGTCTGTAAGCTTATTTTCTGGAGATTTTTCTCTTTCTTTCTGAGATGCCTTGTCGCCTTGGTTGTTCATGGTGTTTAATGGGCTATTTCTCCACCTGGAATGGAATGGAAGTGTATTCTGCTGTTTTTCCAGAAAGAAGATTTATTATATAAAGGTCTCTCTTTAGCCTGCTGCAAAGAAGGTGCTTTTCTTTTGCAGTAGGTGGACTTGCTGCCCTCAGTTTCAGTCCCTGTCGGTGTTAGTGAGCTGTCTCGGCAGTGTTTGTTCAAGATTCCCCTGGGGCTCCACAGTGATCGGTCTCAGAGGGTATGGGGGAAGGGCCCTCTGGATTGGGAGTTAGAGGCTGCAGCTCCGCCTCGGTTTTGCAACTGCGGCTGGCAAAAATCAATTATTGTTTCTCTGTGATCCCATCCCACTTCTCTGCTTTCTGCCCTGATGACTGGGCCCTGCCGCCGGCCAGCGGTGGGGAGCTCACAGCTTTTCCAGGCCACTCCCAGGCAGGGCTGTTCAGGGAACTCACCGCTCTTTCTCCCCTCCCCCCTCCTCCTGCAGGCAGCTTCTTTATTTCTCCCAGTCCACTGCCGGACACCCGGGGTTCTGACCTGTGGTAGCTCTTATGTGCAGATCCCATGCTCAGACGTGCTGGTGTGCAGTTTGGGTGTTTTTTGTTGAGTTTTAGATGTTCAGCTTATTGTTGTTTCAAGAGGAAAGATCTAGAGACATCTCTCACTCCAAAGATCCTTCTACTTTCCTATTTAAAAGTGTGTTTGCATATATGTATATGCCTACAGAGAGAAATAAAGCAAACTGGCAATATGTTATCGATTAATCAATCTAGGTGGGGGATATATAATGTTCATTACATACATTTATTTTTTCAACCTTTTTGCATATTTAAAATTTTTGAAGGAAAATGTTAAGAGGTCTATTTTCCTCTTCCGCACTACTTAAAAATTTTTACCGTGGTCGTCTTACATTAGTTATAATTGAAGAAATGGTTAATGAAAAACAATAAAGAGCTTATAGACAATGTAAGGGTTTTTCCCCCTTTTTGCAAAAACAATTTGGATAGCCACTTGTTTAAGAAATCTCTAGGCCCATTCAGACTATAAATTTATCTGGCCTACAATAGAATGCTGAGAAATGATCCTATCTGTTTTTGTATTTACAAAAATTTTTGTAAATTAAAGTTTAAAATATCCTTTCCTCAGCTCTGTTTATATGTTTATTTTTCTGTAGTGCCTAATACTTCTGGGTCAACTTCCAGTTAACATGGCAGACTGAATTGAGATAAAGAACTTCTCCTCCTGATTTCAGACATAAAATAAAACAGTAAAAGTTATAAGATATTATTATATTCAAATAGTTAAAAATTAAGAAAGTACTCTTCATAGGTTCCAGTAATAGAGAGAAATTCAAAATCAGAAGTGAGCAGGAACTAAACAACTCAAAGGAGTCTTAGAACTAAAAAATGGTTGGTGTTTTATGCTATAGGAGATCTTCCTATACCTCTGGAAGGTTGGCGGAAGGGCATAGAACTTGAGCATCCTACATAAAGGTGAGACCCATGATGAGGTAGCCTATTCATACATAAAATGGGAATAGAAAAAATCGATTTGTATCAGTTGGTACTTTCTAATTCATGCTTAATTCACTGTCTGCCCTGTGAAAATGGATCTGGACCTATAAATATTTTTCCTCTTTCCAGCTGATATGATGCTAAGCTTTGTCATAGAGAGCACTGGAGAAATGTTGCAGAAAGGGGTTTTTGTCCTAGTTCTGGGTGCTTCTCTCAGCAGTCTCCTGTTGTATGCGCTTGGCTTTCCCAGTTTCCAGCTCCTGCAGTACAGGTGGGTTTCCCAGTGCCCAGCTCCTGCAATGCATAGCATCCAGCAGCACCCAACATCCAGAAGCTTCCTTAGTACCCGCTTTGGGGTATATTTTAGAGTGCCTCCTAGAAGACACCTTCTATGAACAGCTTTGCCCAATACCCTAGAGGGAAATTTTTAGCAAATGTTGCCAAGGTAACACCACACAACACCTCTACCATTCAGTGAGCCAGATCTGTGCTGGGTTCTCAGGTCAGCATCTCAGTCCTAGAGGATGGAGGCTCTTCTTTAAATGTTCTATCTCAGTCCTAGAGATAGAGACTGCTTCTTCTATCTCCTACTTCTATTTTCTTTAGAGTTCTCTTTACTTTTATGAGCCACTTCCTCAATACTGCAGTCATGCTATAGTTCATAGAGTATATCTCTTTATATTAAACTTGTTCAAATTCCTGGTTTCTGTCTCCTGATTGAACTTTCACTATACACTGGACAACAAGTTCAAGGACCAAGAAAAGAAGTAAAAAGAAAATGGTCCCACCTTTCTCTTTGCCACTCTGGGACCTGGCAGAAAATATAGCCTCCACATAGACGGTAGTAAATTGAGGAGTGGTCTTCTTTTCTCTTTGGAGAGCCAGAGTCCTGATGGGGGAAATATATCATAGCTGAATAGGAGATCTCTCACAATTTTAAGAGAAAATTAAGTACTTTCTAGGTGCTCTTCATATAAGAGAATTTGCTCAAAATTTTCTCAATTGCTTTCAGTTCAAAATAATTCACATGCCGAAGTGACTTTTTTCCCAGAAGAAACGTTTGCCTTTGTTCCACATTATTTCTAAATCTTCCTTTAGGATTTAAACATCTTTCCTCCATGAGAAGGGAATAGACATAATAAAAATGAACATTTATGGAGCATTTTTATGTGCTAGGCACTATTATGAATATTTCAAATGAGCATAATGCTCATAATAACTCAGTGAAGTATGCTCTATTATCGACCCTGTGGGAGGAAAGAAATTTTATCTTACCCTTCTAGGGTAGTAATCAAATTGTCTGATAATCAAATTGACATGAGAAATAACAAGAGAAAATAACCCAATTTAATGCTATATGTACATATGGAAACCCCATATACATTAGAGTCAGAGACCCCCACATACATGAGAGAGTCAGAGACCAAAAGTTATATATGTATATATGACATTCTGAGCTAAAGATGAAGTACGATGCTTTAAAGCTTCAGAGGGGAAGAATGTCATCTGCAGGATGATAAGAAAAGCAGATGCTCAGTAGTTATATGTTTGCCTCACCATATACATAGGTCATAAAAAGTTATCTCTGATAAGAACTCTATTATGAGCAAGGCCCCAAATTTAAATTCTTTAAGGAAGGAGTAAAAGTTTCTCTTGCGCCCACAGGGTCTCAACGGCTTTCAGCTCCAAAAATTCACATGTCAAAGTAGCACATCTTAGGGAGGCTAGTTCTGAACCCCTTCAGTCTCATTACAATTTGGAATTTGTCCTAATCACGCATCTACTAAATAATGAACCTGGTCATTTCCTCCAGAAAGTCCAGCTCTGGAATCACTATTGATCTAATGCAGTCAAAGAATTATCAGAGCTGGAGAGACCCTTAGAGTTTCAAGAGTCTCTTTCTGCATTTTGCATATAATCAAAATAAACCCAACGAGGTGACGTGCTTAAAATCACTGCAGTCAGTGCAATGACTGGGACTAGAACTCAGACCTGTCAAGTCTTTGGTTCAACCTCTCCTGGGATGTTTCTCAGTCCCCTCAGTGCTATCTCTAAACTCTGGTTCTTTTTTCTCACAGCACGATCCTCTTCCCTGTACCTAAAAGAAAAGCTTTACTCTGAGCTTTCTTTATCTTCAGAAGAATCTCAAAGTAATGCTTCACTTCTTTTATAAAAGCTTCCTCAGAAGGTGTCTCACCCTATTACAGAGGAAGCTGAGGGTCTGAGGTCTTCCTCCGGGTCCATGTAGGTACTTCTGTTTGAGGTGTCGTGCCCATTGTCTTCATCTCCTAAAAGTAAAATGAAGAGATGGGGTCACCTTTCAGAGGCAGTTGTAAAGAATATCTACTGTAGGATACAGTGGTCTGATGGAACAGCACATGGGAGAATGGGAAAGTAACACCCAAGCAGAAGTATGCCATTCTAAAAAGCGTATCATTGATATCTAGCTCGAGTGATTCACCAATGGCAAAAATTAGGAAAAAATATAAGGCTAATAACACATTTCAATAGTCATCACCTAAGGAAAGGCAGGCCACAACCCAAAGAAGCTCTCTTAATGCTCTACCACTAACTACTCTTTTTCTCCATTAAAAAAGTATGCAAATTCCTTCACATCAGAACATAAATCAGTATAACAAGTAGTATATAGAAACAAACTACTTGTTATACTGATTTATGATATCATTCAGGATATCATTTCATTTTCAGGCATCATTGCTTTTAATAGCAAAATTTTAGAAACAATCTAAATGCTCCTAAGTTAAGTTGTGACATATTTGCATTAATAAGCTATAAGCAGCATTCAAAAAGAATGGGGCAGACCTATCTCTATAGTTAGAGATGGAAAAAGCTCCAAAAGAATGGGGCAGACCTATCTCTATAGTTAGAGATGGAAAAAGCTCCAAAAACTTCAGTTAAAAAAGAAAGCAAGTATGAGAGCAAACTTCCAAGTGATCTAAGGCACAGCATAGTTGCTATAGACAACAATACTGTATTATAAACTTCAAAGTTGCTAAGAAACAAGATCTAACTCATCCCATCACACAAAAAAAAAAGAAAATAATTATGTGATAGAGGTGTTAGCTAGCGCTAAGGTGGTAATCATACTGCAACATATAAATGTATCAAATTAACACATTGTATATCTAAACTTATACAATGTTACATGTCAATTATAACTCAATAAATTTAACAGATAGATGATAGACAGACAGAGAGACAGACAGACAGATAGATTAGATAGATAGATAGATAGATAGATAGATAGATAGATAGATAGATAGATAGATAGAGTAAATTTCAAATTAAAAAAAAGAAGTAGCAAAACAAAAACTATAGTATGGTCACATATAATTAAAAAACAACTACAAAATAAAATAGAGGGTTTTGACGAGAGTGGTGAATGAAGTATTCTTTGAAAGTGGCCCTTCCAGCCTGGAAACAGCCTCATAGCCCTTCTCTCATCTGGAAGCCTGGCTGAGGTTGCATTGACTATTCACTGAAAGCAAACTGAAAAGAGCCACACATTAAAATGACTAAACTCGAAGATCACCCTCAGGGAGAGTAAAGACAGCGAGAAGCACAGGAGTTTTCCCTGCTTCCAGACTTGCACTTTGCCTTCTTGCCTGGATGTCTACCTCTGGGGTATCAACTTTGTTGAGATCATTTAAAATATTTACATTCAATTTCTTACTTGGTTTTTCATTGTTTATATCACTTCCGATTCAGTAATCCTTATTTAACATATATTTTAAATTTCTAACTGACTTTTATCTCTATTTAAGACGGTGTAAATTATGAAATTCATTGTTCTTCATTTTTTTCCTTTCGTGATATCTGTTAGCCATTTGGTTTGAGTGCTTTTGTGGAGAGCAGATTCTGGCTCTTCTACAACCAGGCGGTGACCTCTGTCAAGATGTTAGGTTGAACCACATGAAACTTCCATTTTAGTGGGTCAAAAATGGTCAAATATGATCCAAACTAAGTATTTACACTGTCTTTGTCTCAGTCTCTACACTCGAAAAATGGAGACTACAATATCATTTATAGGAATGTTTAAAGAGTAAGTAAGTTAATTTATGCAAAGCCCTTCTAGCAGGTCCTGGCAGGTGGCAGCAAGTGCTAGTTGGTGGTGATGACAGTGATAGTGATAGCAATTTACTTTCTAAGGCCTTTCAAAAATAGAAATAATCATATGGTTAGGCCTGCTATTGATCAACCTATGCCTATGGCGGCTGGAAGCTAAAGAAAACAAACAGATCCATGGGAATTTTGGAAACACAATTATTTGCCCTCTAATAGATGTGTGTCTTGGAATCCAGCTGAATCAAATTAGTAATTCTTCCTTTCGGGAATGAGCTGAGAGAAGGGGTCTTCTCTCTCTCCACACCATCATTTCCTAATTTCTATGCTGTAAATAATTCCACCATGGCAGATTTGAACATGCCAATGACTGATGAAATTCCTGAATATTTAACAATGGGCTCTCAGGAGCTGTGTCAGCGAGCCACAGCAAACCATTGCAGAGTTCCTGTTACATCAATGAACAAACCAAGGCCCAAAGACATCAGTTTACTTGCCACACAGCTATATAATTAATTGCTAAGCCTGTATATGGACTTAGAACTTCTATTAAAAAGCCATCAATCACTTTTACTACTCCATTTGCAGCCACTATCCAGGGTAAGGGGAAAAAAAGCATCGCTACCAAAGACATAGCTCAGAGTACCTTCGTGAAAGGGGGAGTTTTCTTATATGACCTTCGTGAAAGGGGGAGTTTTCTTTTTTTCAATATTTTAATACCAGTTGGGACTCTTCATCTACTGAATGGACAAAATGGAGGGTCCTAGATAAATGAGCAAAGGAAAGAGAAGAAGGGAAAAAGAAAAAGGTAAGATGTGAGAATGAACAGAAATGTTAGCACAGGTGGAAGCTAAATGGAATAAGAATTATAGTTCTAGTGGCTATAATAGCAGACATTTGCTATTTTGGAAAGAGCAGTTTCATCTTCTGGAAAGAGCACTTATGTCTTTTTTCTGGGCAGTGGAATTTTCTTCTCAGTCTCATAGTCTGGCTGGAGCAGACTGTACCCCCAGGTTCCAAAGATGGATTTGTGGCCTAGGGCTGAGAAATGAGTGTGTGACAGGTCCCTGAGGGGGAGCAGGATATGCCACATCAAAATAGAGCACTTTGCTGTATTAATAATTTTGAATTAAAGTTTCTTAATAAACTTTAAAAGCTAGTACAAAAAGAACACTCTGCACCTCCTTTGTCCCCCTAAAAGCAGGAGACAAATCTCTCATGTAAAAGTTACCCTCCATGTACCAGGAGGATAAAAGGCATCTTTATCATCAAAGATAGAAAAGTTATGGCCAAGAAGGCTATAGAAAAAAAACCTTATTACTCTTTTACTGGTTTACTACTCTTAACCCAAACCCCCTTTGTCTTGTCAAATATTCTCAAATTTATTGTTTTTTTACCTAAAAGGTATAAAAGTTGCCTGCTTTGGTCACGTTTTTGAGTATCATATATTTTGAGCTCCTGTACATATGAAATTAAATTTGTTTTCCTTCTGTTAATCTGTTTTGTATCAATTTAATTATTAGGCCAGCAAAAGAACCTAGAAGGGAAGAAAGAAAAGGTTTTTCTCTCTTATACTCCCTTGCCATAGTGATGCTCCAGGCACGAATGTGTCATTCAAGTCAAATAAAGCCTGTTAGAGAGATTTCTGAGGCTGGCTAGAATTATTTGAAAAGAAGCAACACTGGCTAGCATACATGTCTAGAACTCCTTTGCTACCACAGAGCGGAGGGAAAGGTGCTTGAACGTGAAGTCAACAAAAAATTAGAGCCAAGACATAGAGAAAAACTGAATCCTAATATAGTCATTTGAGACTCAATTCAGCCATGACTGTAGTTAATGCTTCCCCTTGACTTTTCAGTTATGTGAGTTAATAAACTCACTTTTGACCTTAAACTGGTTTGAGTTGAGTATCCATGACATGCATGTAAAAGGATTTATATTAATGCAGCTTCTTTAGGGAGTCAGGTTTTTGTTCCTTTGCCCTGAAATGATAGAATCTCAGAGTTACAGAGGGACCTTTAAAAACACCTAGACCAGTTCCACACCAGCCACCACACCACCACCATTCACAGTGTATTTGAATAATTTATGTCAACTATGACGAGAACATTTTTTACAGAATTGCTTGTTGACTTGTCAAAATGTAAGTTCAGAACATGCCCTGGGTAGGAGACACTTGGGTTCAGCCATGGACAAGAATAAATACAGCTCCTAAATGGTCTGAACAGTGTATAGATGAAGTTAAAGGATCTCTAAAAATGGAGTGGATAACCTTTGGTCCATTTCTTGTAAGGTCATGAAATAGAAGATCTTTTAAACCTTTAGAATCAATTGCATGTCAACAAAGGTATTTTCCCAGCTTCCTATGAATGCAACTCCCTAGCCCTCTAAGGATCTACCTTATGTCACCCTATGATACCCAATCCACAAGCCCCAAACCAAAGCAACTGTTCCAAGAACTGGAATGACTTTTAGCATTCATGACTGACTTGACTGACTCGAATATTCTACGGACAGGTCACTAAGCCTCGGTAATAGTGATAACTAATGTCTGCTAATTAACTCATTTAATACTCTCAGTAATCCTATTAATCGGGTCCTATTATTATCCCCACTTCATAGATAAGAAAAGCAAGGCACAGAGGAGCTCAAGTAACTTGCCTAAACTCAGACAGCTAGACAGCTACAGAGAAGGCTTTGAACCTGTGCAATCTAGCTCCAGACTCTGGTCCTTTAATGACCGTGTGATTCAATAACTAAAGACTTGGGTCTGGAGAGGAGTTGAGAGGGGACGTGGTCCAATATCAACCTACAGATGAGGAAAGGGAAGACCAGAGAGATGAAGCAACTTCACTAAAGTCATTCAGCTACTTAATGACAGTCTTTACCCAGGTTCTTGCCTCCAGTTCAAGATGAATCCCTGTGGCAAGAGGAATTAGAGTGATACCATTAGGTCAGGCATGAGGTTATCCAAAGCCCATGCCAATCAAGACCTCAAAAATCCTTCCCTTTAGACCCAAAGTTTAGACAGAAGGAGCTGAGGATCTGTGTACACAATCCCAGATTAGGTCTCCCCAAAATGCCCGATGAAACTCAGCTCTGTGGGGCTCCACCTCAGTCTCCCAAGGGTACTAAGACCATGTTCACTACATTCATAGAATTTTTTTCTCAGGTCATCCTTCAATCCTCCCAAATTCTTGTGTTCTCCACATAAGAATTGCAAAAGTGCCCTAATCTGAGGAATATAATTACCCTTGACTTCCATCTTCCATCCTGTGAAGTCACAGAGCCTCTGTCTTTGTCCTTGACCACACCATGTATGTCCGTGTTCAATCCTGATGTTTTCCTTTGCAGGAAATGTGTGGACACAGAAACTTTCAGGAACAATAGCACCAGGCTCTATTGTGGTGTCATCATGATGTCACACCAAGTTTTACTAACTGAGGATGCCTTTGGGGATATCCTAGGGACCACAAGGACCATGTAGATGAAAGATTAATCTATGGCATAATAAAATATATCTGTAGGTAGGGAAGATATTAGAGAATTTAGCTATAGAAAAACAAAAATGGATTGTTCTTAGGGACTATTTGTAATTCTCTCTTGCCTGGTTTTAAAGCTGGCATGGAAGAATTAGTGCAGTTCACACCCAGCATTTCTCTGACCACTTTGGTGTGCTTCTTTTGTGGAGTTAATTTGCCATAGGCTGGTGTCCATCTAAAGAAAGCCTCTTCTGTACAACATGTACAACAAGGATTTGGAAGTCAGTGTGAGTAACCTGTTCCCCCCATTAATGCAGTGATTGCACACAGCTTCTTAACTTATTCAGAGTAAGACTTTCATTAGAGACCCTTTTTTATATTGTTTATTCAGGTAGAACTTTGAGAGGGGGATTGTTTGAAGGACTGATCAAGCTTGCAGGAACCCAGCAATAAATAGTAAATGCCTCAAAATTTGTTCAGTTTACCTTGAATGTTACTTTCAAAAGAGGGTGTTAGGTTTTTTTCCCTCTGAAACTTTCCGTACTTCTCAGAAAATAAAATAAAGTTTGAGGAACAGGGAGCTATGTTTCTAAAAGAAACATTAAATTAAGATTCACCCAGAGAGATCGAGTTTAAAATTACCTCTGGCTTGAAGCCCTGGATATAACTTTCAAGGATGATCATGGAGATGTTGGTAATGCTTTCCTCATCATGTGGGGAAAACTGGACTGTGAAGGACAGGTTGCTGGTCTGGCTAATACAACCCAGACATAATTATTGTCATAAAGAAATGAAATTCAAAGATACCAATAAAAGGGAAGGAATCCAGACTTCAGGAGACAAGAAGAGGTGTGGCTCTTTCCTATGTGTACTATCCATCCACCACTTTGCATGTCCCCCAACAGAGACAAAACTTTTCTACCTTGCCTTGGGTAGCAGATGAGTGACGTAAGCAAGCAACAGATCTTTAATGGCTGTGTTTGATTTAAGTAGAAATGCTGCTGGACAGGGCTTCTGTTCAAATGAAGACCTTGATTTTGGTGATAATGAGAGAAGCCCCAAGTGGCCAAGCCCAGGTAATGTCAATTAGCCATCAAAGGTAAAATGGACAGTCATGTCATCAGGTCTCCAGGGATGGTATGACATGTTAAAGATGCTGGCTATGGCTTAGGCTTTCCAGTAAACAAATCATCAGGCAGGCTACTCAGGTCTTAATTAGTTGGAATAACCAAAAATTCTCCAGCTGTGGAAAATTAGAACTCTGACTTACATTTAAGAGTCTTGACTTTTAACCAATTCCCTGACCTGAGTCAGTTCACAAATTCAGACCCCTTAAATGGTAGGATGATTGGGTCCCACTGTGGAAAAATCCTGCTCTGTCTGATATCATGTCTGTCCCATAACCCTCTGTCTCAGCCATTCCCAAAAGATACTGCAGCCATTTGCCTGCGCTAACACTAACCCAAGGAACTCAAACCACCACCGGCCTTTGTCAAGCTGCCTTGTGGTGTATGGTGACCTGGTGATAAACAGAGTTCTAATTCAGTTTTATATCTTGGCTGGCTTAGTGGAAACTAGGCCCTTTCTGAGAATATTTCTACATTCTGAGTGTTTAATGGTCTATTTGACTCAGTAAGTAGCGGAATGCCCCTTTGGTTTCCCCTGGCCAAGTTTCACATTACCCTGTGTATCACAGAAACTCCAGGCCAGGAAGCTGCACCTGGAACTTAGAAAAAAAACACCAGGAGGGCCACCATTTATTCCAGTACAGCTAGGCTTCAGCACTTGGTCAGTTGGAGCTGCAGGAAAAGGCAGCCGGCCAAGAGCAGGTATTGTTTTATTTCCGAGCAGAGGGGAGAGGGATTGCCTCGTCCCAGGGAACAAGGGTCTTCCCCAGGAATGAGAGCCTGTGTTGGGTAGGACTGGACCATGGGAATGGCCAAAGGGGCAGATAGTGCCCATGGGAGCAACAGGAAGTATCCTTGGGGGCAAGCACAGCCCAGGGAACGCTTTGTTCATTGTCCTCCTTGGGACTGCTGACCCAGCAGTCCTCTTTGCCTCCCATGTCCATGGAGGGGCTATGTTGGAGTTAATCCCACACCCTGTTTGCTAACTTTATAATACTTCCACTACCTGACATCACCTTAGTTATGTTTACTAGCTCTTTGTCTCTTCCAACTAAATATAAGTGGCTTGAAAGCAGGAACCATGCCTATCTTATACACTGTTACATTCCCAGAGCCTGAATAGTGTTTATTATTCAGTAGGCCCTCAAATGTTTATAGGGTAAATTATGGTAAATCAATCTGATGTCGCTGGAGCAGTCCTTCCCAATAAATAAAGTCAGTCCAAAGCAAAGCTGCAAACCTGGAAAAATCAGAAATTAGGCCACAAGGACTTAAAGCCTTCTGTGTGTCTTGATTCCTATCACCCATCCACTAGCTCTCAAATCTGGTGCAAAAGGTTCATGGGACTTGGAGAATAACTGCATCTGTCAAAGACTTAATCAAGTAGCGAGTCCAATTACAGGGGCTTTCTCAGATCTAGTCTCTTGCTGGAATAAACAAGTATAGCTCCTAGCACTCAAAATGAAACTATTGATCTGGCAAATGCATCTTTTTGCATTTTGATAAACAGAGAATACCAGCAGCAATTTGGTTTCAACTGACAGGGTTACTTGTATACCTTCAGAGAGGCAGCCTTACTATTTCTAGTAATTCAGAGCATGAACACCAGAGCCAGGTTTAAATCCTGACTCTGTTACTTACCATCTGTGTAACCTTAGGCAAATTATTTAATCTCTCTGTGCCTTAATTTCCTCGTCTGTAAAACAGAGATAAAGGATTGAGGAAGAGTTGTTTATCTTCCTCATAACTCATTATGAACTAAAGAGTTAATATTGTAAAGTGTTTAGAAGAGCTTCTTGCCCACACAGGAAGTGCTATAGAAATGTTAGCTGCAACCATTAAACGTTACCTTTGCAGCTCGGATACATAATCAGGTCAGCAGGTGCTTGATTAACTGACCACCCCTCAGGACACAATGCTGTGCCAGATCACTACATGTGATATCCTGCTGATCTGATCTGGAAGGCAAGACGTAGTGATTCCCAGAACCGTCATTAAATAACTGCTAGATCTCCTCCTCGGTAATCTTTCTCCTCTGACCCTGTGGGTCCTTGGAGCTTCTGATACCAATATGACCTCTGAACCCAAGATTCTAGCCTTGCAAATGCTTCCTTACACTAGTGGAAGAGAGCAGGAGTGGAGGATAAAAGAAAGGGGCCCCAGACCTGGGGGACATTTTGGGAGTCAGGAGTGAGCTATCATCATCAGACCAGTGACCATGCCTCAGGAGCAAGGATAGATAGATCCAGGAAGAGTAGTTGGGCCTCTAGAAGAGGACTGAGAGGCCCTTTTGGCCACGCTGAGCTAGCCCAATCACTGGCTATACTCCTGTCTGACTCAATGGCTTTTAACCTTCCTCAATTTACAAATTCTCAGGGGCATATTTTTGATTGGAAAAAAAGCATCCAGGCATTTCTTCCATGCCTCCTCTGTAGGCATCACTTCACCAGATGCCTGTAGCCTCAAATGCATGGCCAAGGTTGGAACCAGGCCCCAATTCTGGCAGAATTCTTACCCTACCAGGGTCAGTCTTCCCTACCAGGTTACTCTAGAGGGAGAAATGACTTCAGGGAGGGGGTTACCAAGGGGCCTCAAAGCATCCTTGTTGAAGACCCATGAGGGCAGATATATTCACCAGTGTGTATGTATAATTGCCTCTTTCTAAACCTCCAAGTTCAGAGCCTACAGCAAATGCTCCAAGTCATGGAGCATTATGGAAACACTGCTAACACTTGCGACCTGCTCACGATTTCCAAGGGTATTCTAAAGGTTGAGCCCTTATAGGAGAAAAGCCTGGAGGTGCTCATCCGAGTTATACCCAACCCCTTAGAGGACAAAGAAAGTGAGGCTGTGCTTGGAAGAGCACTGGAAGCTAAATATGACAAATGAGAGTCAACTGAAGAGAAAGACCCAAATAAAGCAGGAAGACTCCTAGACTCCCATAACCCAAGAGGGCATAGACAACCACGTCTTCCATTCTTCCTGAGCATACATCAGTCAGGACTGGAAGAGAACCTGGACTTCTTTTAAAATGCAAACACACAGCTCTACTGGTATACATATGCCTTCTGGATGGCTCAGGTGGCTGGGTCTTCCTCCTGCTTCCTCTTTCTTATCTCAGTTCTTTCTATCTTAAAACTCTTGCTCAAAAGTAAGCAGTCTTTCTCAGTACGGGGAAAAAGGGATCCCATTCTTTCTCTTTAAGAAAACAAAAGTAGCAGAGACATACCAATGAGTCATGCAATATGAATGAGGAAAACTGAATTTTTGGAGTCAGGCATCTTGAGCACATGGTTCCCATCAGAAAGGACGTATTTCTTTAAAAAGGGCTGTTTAGGTACAGACTTACCAGTAACCTCAATGTCAGGCCCCAGGCCTAGGGTCAGGCTAGCAGCTTCCCAGTAAGTGGTAGGATATTTGTAAGAACCGCTACTGAAGCGCATGCAAAGCTCTTAGGAACAGGATGGTCCGACAGGCTTAGACTCTCCGGTCCTCATAAGTACGAAAGAGATCTTAGAGAGCAAGACCTGAGGAGCTTTCTACTTCTTGTAAAACAGCAAGTCATTTTAATTAAAAGAATTTTAAAATTTAGAAACAACTCAAGGTACAACGGTCTAATATAAATATTGAGCCAAGTTGACGCAGCAGGAACAAGATCACGTACCAAACTTGAATAATGCAGATAGCCATTTGCATGTTTCACTGATGGGCTTTTATTAAAATTGTACATAGACCTCATACTTATTTTTTTTTAAAAAAAAAGAACTTCATGTTTTTCATAGTATCAAAATAGTTACCTTTTTAAAAATACCCTGAAAATATTTAATGCAATTATTTATATATATATATATTAAATGTTCTCTTAAAATCTCAATCATCTCTCTCTCCTGGAGTCTTGCCTTACTGTCACTACCATTTTTTTGGCACATTCAATGTTTTATCCCAGAGAAGCATTACACGGAAAAGAAGCTTTTCCTGTTAACTATTTAAATTTAAAAACAAATTTTTAAGTAGGAGAAGACAATAACAATATTTGATTTGCAACTGAGATTTGTATTAACGAGGCTTCCCTACATTGTTATGCTGTACGGTTTGCCCATATCTAATCACTCTTTAGTACAGAGATTCAGGTCCTGGAATATTTATACAAAACATTTGTGCCCTGAATGGTAAATGCTGACCCAACAGCACCCCCTAGTGTTCTGTAAGTATAAAAGCAGCCAACAATACAGGTAGGTAAATTTGGTTATGAGGTGTTTGAAATCTAGAGCAGAAGACAAAAAAAAAAAAAATTCACGGGTCGCAGGACAACTAGCTTCCCCAAATCCCATTCTCGGCACAGGCTGCCTACAGCTGCTCAGTGCAGAGTCGAGAGAATGCCAGCTTCACACAATACTGGAATATACCATCAAAAGCTAGACTC
>NW_006442497.1:5166894-5170994 GCF_000325575.1 Pteropus alecto | reverse complement strand
TGGTATTTCACTTTTTGCAAGGTGCCAAAAGGAGGCTGTTCCCCAAGAACACTCCCTTGTAATGTGCTCAAGGCACTGGGCCTTGTGGGCCTACTGGCCTTTCGAGGGAGGTGGAGAGAGCTGGGTGCGGACCGGACAGCCCCCTCCATGCGGCTGGCCGGGCCCCTAGCCAGGCTCTCTGGAATCCTCAGGGAAGGGGATGAGCCTCGAGCCTGCTCATCCACAGCCAGGCTCAGCCTGCCACTCTCCAGGGAGACTGGAGACACCTGGGGGGTCACAGCAGCCCTGTCATTCTTCTTGTTCTCCTTCTTCCAAAACACAGATCTCAGAAGGGTGAGGGTCCCCTGTGAGAATCTGCCTGTCTCGGAGTCCCTTCCTTCTTTATTAGCTCTGACCTTGGCTAAGGGATTTCGGCAAGTCTCTGCACTGTTTCTAGATAATGCCATAGCACGTGAAGGCTCTTTGGGGGAGGATGCTCTGCTATTGCTCCCAGCCTGGCCACTTCCCTTCCAGTTCGTGGTCCTCAGGCCCTCCGGCCAGGCTCGTTTCTCACTTTCCATCGAGGGCATGACTGTGAGGGGTAGGTCAAATTGCTTAGGAAGCCTGATATCCTGTCTTGCATTTTCCTTGAGTTTCCTTGCTGGGTTTAGACCATCTGAGATTCCAGGGACTGCGCACTGGCTGGGGTGGTCCGCAGGGCAGGGCACTCCAGCCAGTACTCTCTCGTTGGTTCTCCCACTATCTTCACTCTTAGCAGAGAGGGTGGCATTTGACCTCAGCACCACTGACTTCTCATCTCCACCAGCAGCGCCTGTCAACAGCGGCACAATGGACTGGCTCGTGGATCGAGGTCTCCGTCTGGACTCCAAGTACTCCACCAACTCAACAGATGCAACAAGTGGCTTCTCCCTGTGTCCAAAAGACCACCGGAGGGGCATGGTCTTGAAGGCCCCTGGCTTGGCTCGGGATGGGATGGGCGCCTTCATGCTGATGCTTCGGCCTCTTACACCCCGGACCAAAGGCGTGGACTCTAGCCCTCCTGAAAGAGACACCGAGAGCATCAGTGCCCAAATATCCCTCCAGCTGCAATAAGAGTAACTGCAACACTAGTCATTTAACAAACACTGATTGAGCACCTCTGATGTATCAGGCACTGTGCTGGCCACTGGGGATGCGGTAGTGAGCAAGACACTGTAGTTCCTGTCCCCAGAATCACCATGTTTTCACTCACTATTCCACTGAATCCATTTACAACTTTGAAGCCACAGGACAAACCAGTGTCAGAGAAGGTAGCTAGCTAGCTACATCCTAGCAGTGCAGACTCCTGATAAAGCCCAGTCCCTGAGGCATGAAGCCCTAAGATTTAACATCATTTTCATTCATCTTTAAATACTTCCATGAAACAGAATGCTCAGCAAAATTCTATTTATTGAACTTGCTTTTTCAGGTCAAATTAGGTGCTTGCACCTTTCAAATGCAAGAATCTCAGATATTCTACCCTGGGCTAAAAAGAAAAAAAATGAATTGTGTGTTTGATTTTATCAAAGCTGCCATATGCCTCCATTGGATGTTTCGCAACATCTGTATATAGTTGGAAAAAAGTTTTTGTTATATATTGTTAAGAGAGAAATAGAGTCTAGAAAAACATAGTATAACCCAACTTGCAAAAATATATATGCATATATATGTGTAGATGTGTGTGTATGTGTATGATACATGCATGTGAAAACATACAAACAGGTACGGAGAAATAAATACTAAAATGACAAGGTATAGAGGGGGTGATGGGGGTACTGTCTATGACTGATTTTCTTCTTAATTATTTTCTATATCTCAATTTTCTAAAGGAAACACATAAAACCGAGGCCATGTGTTTTTTCTTAAGAAATACTTATTCAGTCACAAAAACGATTTCATTTATAATAGCATCAAGAAGAAGAAAACACTTGGGAATTAACCAAGAAGGTGAAAGACTTGTACAATGAAAACTATAAAACATTACTGAAAGAAATTAAAGAAGACATAAATAAATGAAAACGCATCCTAAGTTCATAGACTGGAAGACAATATTGTTAAAATGCTAATATTACCCAAAGCGATTTATAGATTCAATGCAAATCCTATCAAAATCCCAGTAAAATATTTTTGCCGAAATAGAAAAATCCATCCTAAAATTCATATGGAATCTCAAGGAACCCTGAATAGCCAGTCACAAAAAGACAAATACCATATGATTCCACTTTGAGGTACTTAGAGTGGTCAAAATCAGAAAGACAGAAAGCACAAAGCTTAATCACCTATCTGGGGCTGGGAGAGAAGCGATAGGGAGTTAGTGTTCAATAGTTACAGAGTTTCAGATTCACAAGATGAACAGTGTTATGGGGATGGATGGTGCCGATGGCTGCACAACAGTGTGAATGTGTTCATTATCACTGAATGCTTAATGGTTAAGATGGTAAACTCTATTGTGTGTATTTTAACACAAAAGAAGTAAAAAAGAAATAGTCATTTGTCATTGTACCATTAAGATGTCTTGATTTACAAGATGCCTGCGATCACTGAGAAACCTTCAACTGAAACATACAACGCACATGGTACAGGGGCAGTCACATACATTTATAGAAAGATCCTAGGTCAACTACGCAAGCCTGTCACCCACAGCTGTCCTCTCTCATCATGGAGCATGAGAACTCCAAAAATGAGCAAGGACCACTGCCACCAGAAACCCCTGTAATTAGTAGCACAGCCAACTCAGTCACACTACATGGAGAGGGTCCAGGGACTTGCAGGGGCACGGGTGAGAGAGAGTTCAAGGTCAGAGGAACCCAAGGTACAAGGGGTCCCATGTGGCCAGCAGGGGAACTGCAACACACCTCAGCCACGCTTCCCAGATAGAAATGACCAGAAGGAGCAAAATGCCATTTAATGACAGGAAGAGTTTGACAGCATCACAGAAGTTCCTTGAGAATTTTACCTATCAGGTTCCTCACATAATTTTTGGTATTTTTTTCTTTAAAACACTTCTTTAGATTAACCAGCAACAGACACAATTGTACCCAAAATACTTTGTAATCTCAGTTTTGATTGACACTGCTGCTCCACCATTAAATTCCCATACCCCAGAGAAAAAAAAACATTCTGGGGTCTGAGATGTGTGTGAAATCTTTTTCCTCTTCCATAGCCCTGACAAGGGCAGAAAGAGAAGCTTTGTATTAAGAGGACAAAGCTGTGACTTTTAGCCTTTCGAAACAAGAGACCAGGGCCTGCAGCCCTGGCAGGTGGTGAGATGGCTTGGCAGGGGCTCTGAAGCTCCGACCTCCTGTTCTTCCTGGTATGAAAGAGCCTGAGGCCAGGCACACATCACTGCTGCAGCTTCATTTCACGGGAACCACAGTTGCCCACGCAACTCCTTTCTCCTCTTTCTCAAGATGGCAGTGGGAAAGCACTTTTGCTATCTTTATTTTATTTCATTCTATTTACTGGACTATAACAAGATCTGAGAGCTAGAGCTTTAGATAAATGGAGAAAAAGATGGCACAAGGACAGAGGGAATAGGAAATGCAATGCTTACTGTTTACCAAATATCTTGTTTCTGGGGTAGGGATGGGTAAGTCCCGCTGCTCCTCCCATGGAGATGCTGGGAGCCAGAGGCTGAGGTGTTCAAAGACCCCTGAGAGTGGGTCTCTCCCCCTGGGGAATCTGTGGCCTTGCTAATGTCCAGTCTGGCTTGAGAACCAGAAAGGGCCTGCAGTCTTAAGCCACGCTGAGGATGCGAATAGTTAAGTTCTTCCTGAAGGTCATACAAGCCCCGGAGCATACATAATAAGCTTCCCAGGTCCATAAGAAACCTCCTCACACAGATGGTGTCGGTGCCACTGGTGGGCACGGCCCCCACCCACAGCTCCACCCACACAGTGGCTCTGGAGCCAGCAGATGCTACACTGAGAAATGTCACATCTGTTTCTATGTGACTTTTTATCCTCAGCGAATGAAATTGAGCATCCATTGACCTCACAACGTGTGCTGTGAGCAGGGGACAGGCAGGAGGCTCTCTTCACCCATCCTTGGCTCACCTGCAACAGGGCAAGACTTTTAATTTC
>NW_006442497.1:5109703-5166838 GCF_000325575.1 Pteropus alecto | reverse complement strand
CTCTCTCTCTGTCTCTCTCTCTCTCTCTCTCTCTGTCTCTCTCTCTCTCTCTCTCTCTCTCCCCCCTCTCTCTCCGCTCCCTTCCCTCCATCCCTCCCTCCCTCCCTCCCTTCCTTCCTTCCTATTGTTTTATTGTTTTATTGTTTTTTGAAGTTTTTTTATTTTTATTTTTTTATGGTGACCTTGGTTAATGAAATCCAATAAGTTTCAGCTGTACATTTTAACAGTAAGGCATATATATTTACACTGTGTGTTCACCTTTCATAGTTATATTTCTTTCTGTCACCACATATTTGACCCCCTTTACCCCATCTACCTTCCCTCTCCCAGCTCCCCTCTGGTAACCACTAGTCTATTGTCCATGTCCGTGAGTGCAACAGGGCAAGACTTTTCCTAGTCCAGTGCTATCGGTCTCTCCAAGGATTTTCACCCTCTTATGCATTCAGTAAATATTTAATAAGAGCATACTGTGTACCAAGGACAGTTTTCAGTGCTGGGGATACAATCATGGAAAAAATCCTGTCCATTATGGGATATGACAAAGAACAAAACTATATAATATCATGGGATAGAATGATAAGAGCTATAAGGAAGAATGATGGGGAAAAACAGGGTGGTCAGTGAGTGGTGAGTGATGAGAAACCTGAGTGAAGAGAGGGAGGAAGCCATGTGGAGATCTGGGGAGAGGCGGCAGCAAGTGCAAAGGCCCTGGGGCCAGGCAGGCTTGGTGGGTCAGGGAAGCAGGAAAGGGCCCACCGTGGTCGAAACCAAGGGGGAAAAGGATCCCCACCAGGCATCTTCATCTTCTGAGACCCTATCTATACTTGTCTCTGGTTGCAGAGTGCAACCTGGGGCAAGCCTGACCCCCAGACATTCCTCTGGTCCTCAAGAAGGTAAGAAGAAGCTACACAGATGAGCTGAGACTTCTTTAGCTTTGAGAGTGAGCCAGTAGTCTGAGACTGGTAAGAAGAAAGGCTGCCTCAGGAGCCAAAGCCACTGCACCTTCCACCACTCTAAGAATCACCACCACTCAAGAGAGGGTGGAGGGGAGCCCCACTGGGCAGTAACAGAAAAAAATAAAGCACATAAGAGGGTCCAGCAATCAAAGGATAAGAATATACAACCTCAGAACAGCCCCTTAATGAAATAGAGCCACTGGAAGAAATAGACATCTTAAAATTAAAGCTCTCAGGAGATTCAAGTACAGAACAATAGGGAACTGAAAAATATGACTTTCAGGTTTTTAAATTCAGTAAATGAATTGGAGGCCTCCAAGGTCACTGTTGAGACTCAAATTAGTGGCCTGAAATTACCGTGAAATTTATAAAAATTCTATAGTTGTGAAAGCAATGTCTCATGCCAGAGAGCAAAATGACAAAAAGAGAAAGAAATCACAGAGAAAAGCTAGAAGACTTAGGAGACCCAATAGGCAAATAATAGCAATTTCAACAGAAAAGGACATTTCCCTAAAGAAAAGCCTGCATCTGTATAAGGAAAGGCCTCTTCGAGTTTTTGGTAGGGTTGATGATCAAAACACATACCTAGGCATACTCTGGTAGAATTTCTGAACTCCAAGGTCGAAGACAGTATCTCAAAAGCTTCCAGCCAGAAAGAACAAGTGACTCTCACATGAAAAAGAATGGGCTTCTCACCTGCACCCCTGAGGCCTGGTAGGCCGTGGGAAAACATCTGCAGACACCTGAGATAAAAGAATTGCAACCCAAGAGTCTTCCAACCAGCCAAGCTACCGTTCACTCCCAGGTGAAAGAAAATATTTGTGGCTATGCAAAGAGGTAGAAACATCTCTCACATACTTGAAAAGAATATATCACGCATAATCTTGAACAAACACTAATGAATCAAAACTGAGGTGTCAGGACAGAAGACGACGGAAAGAAGACAGACAGTGGTGTTCAGTGGACCCTGCAATTGATATACCATCTACCCACGTCGGGGACAGATGGTCTTAGGATATCTAACATAAAGTTAAGTAAGTGTGTTTGGGATGGGAAAGGTGCTGCAAGAGGAATTCTAATTACAGTCTGGAAGACTATTAAACCATCTCAGCAACATCTAAAAGTTAGGGATTGAGGTCGGGGAGCTCCTAAAACAAACCAGAGGGAACACGTGAAAGCATTTAAAGCTCTCATTTGCAGGGGGATGACATGGAAGCATTATGTAGTTCTCATGTTTTGGGGGATAAGAGAGAAATAAAATGACTTACAAGAAATAGTTGGCTTCTCATATACACATAATAATAGGAAAATGCATTTGATTATAAGTTAGAAAAGAAAAAAACTACAATTAGCAAGGTAGAAAAGAACAGCAGAACTTCCAAGCAAACAAGGGGGAAAAAAAGGAACGAATAGCGGCATGAACAAATCAGTAAAAATAAGGAAAAAGGAAAAAACAATAGAAAAAGCTTTAAATAAAATGAAATCAAATCTTGTAGTTGTTACATTAAATATGAATAGACTGAACCTTACCATTATAAGACAGGCTCTGAATTTTTGACATTTAAAAAGGAAACAATATACTGTTTACTGGAAACTACTTAAAACTAATTCTAGAAGAGTCAAAAAGCAAAAGAGAAGGGAAAAATGATACCAGGAAAATGCAAACAAAAAGAAGAAGGAAGGGGTGAAATTATTAATCTTGAACAAAGTGGAATTTAAGATTAAAAGCATTAAGCAGAAACAACATCATAATGAGAAAAGACACAATTTATAAAAAAAGATCAAATAGTCATCAGTTTACAGATACCTATTAACAAGGCAGCTAACAATATAAAACAAAAATTATTAAAGTTCCTAGAGTACTTGATTAAAAATACAGCTATACAGGATGGTGTCACTATACTTTTTTCCTAGCCAGGCAGTCCTAGATAAGGTCAATTTAAAGACATAGGGGAATTGAATACAACAATCAATTCACCTAATTTAATAGTAATGACGTAAAGCTCACATCCTTCAAATAGACTATATATATGTATACACATATATATATATATCATTTTATACATACATAGAACTTTTTACAAAATAATGCTCATGTACTTGATCACAAAAAGGGAATGTTTGAAAACCACATCCTTGGATCACAATCCACAAAATTAAAGACTAAAAAGGTGGCCAAAAATTCTTAAATACTTGAAACTCCCAGATAACCTTTAGATCAAAGGAAAAGTCAGAACTGAAATAACATGCTTTCTGGAAAGCATTGGAAGAGAGAAAACGAAAACTTCGAGGCCTAATAAAAACCATAGAAGCAATTTATCATCAGGGCACCTACACTACTGAAAACTTGAGGAAGCTTAAGTCCCAGGGCCCTTACTCCCAGGGGGCTTCTGAGAAAGACCCCAGCAATTTTCCACAATGTCATGTTTTCATAAACGTAAAAGTAAGGTGTTTTTGTATCTTTTCTTGTATAGCCTCTCCTGACACATATCCTCAATAATATAAGGTGCAGTCCCCACAAAAGTTGTATCCGTTCTTTAGTTTAAAATTCCCTCATTATTACAATGTCCCATAACCAGAGCTCCTCAAAAGATGAAGTTCTCAAGCTATCAGTGTCTCTACAGAAGACTGTGGCATTTGGGAGGGTCAGTTCTATACTGAACGGCACCATCCCTGGGCATTGCAGGACATTTAGCATCCCTGCCCCCAGGGGACTAATTGCCAGTAGTCCCCTCAACTCCTGGTAGTAAAAAAATTCTCCTACAAACCCACCCACAGAGAGAGGAAGTCGTACCAATGACTGCTGAAAACCTAAGCACTAGATTTTGATCTTGCCCAGGTTCAGTACTGACAAGATAGCAAGGCTGGATTTTCAACTATTTTGGAGCTTCTCAAATGGGTTTCAAAATCCATAGCCCTTTTATTCAAATCCCTATAGAGAAAGCTCCCGTTGGAAACAAGTTTCTTGCAGTGTCTGAACAGAATAAACTCAAATTTGGAATTTACATCTAAGAGCCACAGAGTCAAGAGCCTGGCAGCCGGAGGGCACGTGGTCTGTCTGCGGCCCTGCTACTTGCCAGGGGCTGAACTTGTGACCCACTACTTCCAAGGCTGAGCTTTCTCCTTTGTAAGAGGGTTGTTGATTTCACCTCTCCCAGAGATTCTGACCATTAGATAGGATAAATAAAATGCCGGCCAGGGTTTGGAGGACAGTTATTCTTCAATATTATTTCTCTTCCCACACTAGCCCTGTCTGTCTCTCTAGGGAGTTTTCTGAAGCTGTGCCTCCCCTCTGTCTGAGCACCATTTTGAAAAGTTTGGCTATGCTTTGAAGTTGTCTCTTTACGGGGAGGTCAAACATATTTCTCCTTGAGAGAACTGAGAAATGGTCTGAGGTACGCTGGACAGAACTGGGATGAATTTATGAGCTCCTCAGAGGCTCCTGCTGATGGAGATGGAGAATCTTAGGAAAGAATGCCATATTTGTTCTAGAGACAGAAAAGTACAGTCATGAAAATGTGAGGGGAAAAGAAATGCCCGTGCAGGGTGAGTCAGAACAGAATGCATTAAGTAGCATGCCTACACAGAAACGCATTCTAAGGAAATCAGACATACGCAATATGCACGTAGTGGTACTCTGATCACCATTTGTCTAACAGTGAAATACTGGCAGCCAAAATGACAAACATTGGGAATAATTAACCAAATTGTGATATATAAACCATTATAACCCAGAAGGTTGGATTCAATGATCATCTAAAACCACTTGCAGCTTTACAAATCTATCATCATATATTTATTCACTGACAAATACGGAGCAAGAGCCCGGTACACACCAGGTTATGTGTTGACTACTTTGACATGATGGTAACTTAAAGTATAAAGAAATAAGCAGCTGATGCAAGATACATACACTGTGCCTAGCAATTCTACTCCCCAGGTATATATCCTGGGATTATATACCCAACAGAAACAGAGACATATGTACAACAAAAAGACATAAAGACGTTCACAGCAGTACTACTGGTAATAGCGTGAACTGGAAACAACCCCAATATCTAACCACAATAAAATAAACAAAATGTAATCTACTCTTATAATGTGGGAGATTTTGATGAGGGAAGTGGTATAGCCACCCAGGTGGGGATGCCACAGAAGGACACCAGCAGACATTTCAGAGACAACCCACAGCAAAACTCGCATGGATTTTTGGAGAATCCACAAATAACTCAAGAATCCTTAAATCTACAGTGACTCAAGGTGCTTCCTCTGATGGTGAAGGCAAACTCTCCAGGTCAGATTAGGCTAGCCTGCCCCACCCGACACACTTTCTTTTCCAAATCCCTGATTGGCAACAGTCAACAGTCAACAGTCCACAGATAATATACTCATTCTCTCTCCTTCCCTCCCTCCCTCCCTTTCTCCCCGCCACCCCCACCCCGTACAATTAAACTTCTATGCAGACAGTGTATGTCTCTGAGTTCTTTTGGTTTTCTTTGGACAAATGGAATAAAATGAAAGAAACATTGCTACACATGATATATAAATCTCACAAATATGGATCAAAAGAAGGCAAACTGAAAAGAATGCATACTGTATGACTCCGTTTATACAAAGTTCCAAAACAGGCAAAACTAATCTTATATGTCCATATATTATACTTCAATTAATTTTTTTTAATTTAGAAAAACTAAATCAGGCACTGATGAGAAACATGGAAACTAAAAATAATTAGAATATGTTGCCACTTTCTGACTGAAGGACAGGAGCTAAAGACACACACACACACACACACACACACAGAGTTCTTACTGAAGAACTTTGTTTCTGTGGTTATCACCTTGCTTTCCTGCACTATCATCACTTTCTCCTTCAGACTGGGTCATCCAAATGCTAACACACTCTGTTATGTCCTATTTGGCAAAGAAAAACAAACAAAAACTGCTGTCAGCCCACATTCCTCTGAGCCACTGCCCCTTTAATCACAGTCCTTAACAGCAGGTACCCCCTGTCACTTCTTCAGCACCAGTGTCTTCTACACATATTACAGCTACTTCCATTCTCTCCAACCCATGACAGAGGTTCCTAGCAAGTCACTGATGGCCTTCCAGCCTGACAATCACTTACCTATCATCATCTTAGCCTCTCAACAGTATGGGACATAGTTGGCCACTTCCTTCTAGAAAGATTTTCCTTTTCTGCATCTGTGACCCACGTCCACCCAGGTTTCTTCCTATTTCACTAGCCATTCCTTCTATTTCTTTGCTGACCTCTCTGCCTCTGCTCTGCCTCTAGATATTAGAGAGTCCCAGGGTTTGTCTTTATTCTTTTCTATCTTTACAGTTTTCCTAGGAGAGCTCAGCCAGCCCAGTAACTTTAAATTCCATCCTGTGTGCTGATGATTCTCAAAATATTTATCTCCACTCCTTAGTTATCATCTTGATTTGGATGTCTTACAGGAGTCTCAAAATTATCGTGTTACAAATTTCTTGATTTCTCTCCAAAACTGACCCTGTTTCCTATCCAATTCTTCCCCATCTCATAAACTACAATACTAACCTAACCACCTAGTCCTTTAGATGCTAGGCAAACAGGCCTCCTTGATCACTCTTGCCCTCACACCCCACACCAGTAAATTCTGTTAGCTCCATCTTCAAGTACATCCAGAATTGGGCCGTCTCTTAATCTAACACGCTAGTCCAAGCCATCATGCTCTCACCTGGACAATCACACAAGCCTCCCAACTGGCCTTCTTTCTTCCACTCTTGTCCCTCTGTGATGTATTCCCCACACAGCAGCCAGAACAGACTTTTAAATATATAAATCAGATCAATTACTTCCCGCTCAAAATTCCACAATAGCTACCCACTGCACTTGGGGTAAAATGCAAACTTTGTCCATGGGCCAAACGTACATCATGCTCCACCCCCTGTTTACCTCTGTCACTCCCCTCCTCATTCTCTCTGCTCCAGCCACAGCTCTGGCCTCTTCCCACCCTCCCACACACCCACACTCACTCCCAGACTTCTGCGTAACTCATTCTCACTCACTTGGGTCTCTGCCCCAAAGTCACCTACCTCCTCCTCAAAAAGGCCTTCCCACCCGCCCTATCTAACGGCGCCCTCTGCATCCTTTCTCCCCCACCCTTGGCCTAGATATCTTCTTCTATGATGATTTACCTCTTTACCCTTATTCCTGCTTTGCATCATGTCATTATATTTATTTACTTGTTTACATTTGGTCTTCCCCGTTAGACAATAAGTTCCAGGGAGCAGAGAAACTGGAGTGAATAGGGGAGGACCAGTAGGAAAGGGCTAGAACATGGAAGACCTGATTTGAGAGATGAATAAACCCCTCATAATGATGGATACATTACACTCAAGGCCATGAAATGCCAGCACTATCATAAAGATGAGGAGCAATGGTTGTTATAGAAAACAAAAATAAAATCAGCAAATTAAACCGTCATGAAAAAGCATACCCTTTTCCTGACTGGAGAGGCTGTTTGTGAAAATGGGAGGGGCCGGCACCTGAGGCTGTGGGGGGCCAGGGGCAGAGCTCCAGGACAACAGGCTTCCCCTCATGCTGCTATTATTGCTCCCGAGCCTCATGAGCCAGTGATCAGATAAAGAGGAGCTGGTGGAACCTGTGGAAGAAGCACAGAGAGAGAAGGCTGGACCCAACTCCCTCCCTTCAGGGTCCCCAGAGGAGCATCACATGGCCAGACTGGCATCCCCGAGCCCTGGAATTACAGAACCAGAACAGAATTATATATATACATGGAAGTTAAAGATCAGAGGAGAACCCCGCAATTGATTAACTATGCAACTAAGCTGAAAGTTTCAGGGAAAGGCATTTGGGCACAGAAAGGAGGGTACATTGATGAGTACTGAAATGCTTTTCATGAAATTACTTGTCACCAACTCCAGTTTTCTAAATATGGTACGTTTTTCATTCTTTTTACATCTATCTTCTGTAAGAGAAAGGCGGACTTTGCATTAGGGTTGATTTAGACCTCCTGGTGCATCTTGGCTTCATTTGGGCACTTTCCAAGAATTCTTGAAGAGAAAATCTGAGTAATTAAAGAAAGATGATGCTCTTTCATCCCAAAGATAAGGACGGCTAGTTGGCAGAGTGAAATAAGTCACATAAAAAGGTCAACTTTGATCCTTATTTTCCTCTAGAATTCCAAGCAAGTTTGAGGTTATCTAATAAACATCGCTGGGGAGTGAGTAAACAGCTACCTTTCCTATGAAGGCTCTGCAAGCTTTATAACTGCCTCTCTCTTTCTAACAGGACTAATGCAGGTTTATACTGTACAAGCTTAATTAAAATCTGGCTTGACATGAGTGAGACCAGGAATATGGAATCTCACACCACCAAGAGTCAGGGCTATGGATCCCTTTTCTTGGATTTCAGTATGACCATTCCACAGCCTCAAAAATGGGATTCCAGCCTCTAGTGTTCAAATCTCTACAGCTGCAGCCATGGCTTCCTCTCCTGGTACTTGATGTTTGACTAAGCATCTTCCCAGTTCTTACAGTGACATCCCAGTTCCTCTTCATCCTGTAATGAGCAGCAGCACCTACCTCTCATGGAGCTGCTGGCTGACCATGAAGGGATGCTGTTCCGTTTCTGATAAAATAGAATGTAAGCCCCTCGGGTAATGACCTCATCTTCAAGAAGCGATTCCACTGTGCTGTCGTCGTAACTGTACCACTGGCCATCCAGAGAGTTCCGGCAGTAGGCTGCAAAGGTCCAAACCCCATTATTGGAGCTCTCAAAAAGCATGAAGACATACCTCACTGGCATAGCTCATAAATGGACATACTTATAACAGAATGAGAAAAATTGGTCCATCTTTGACCAGAAATGAATTTTGTGGAATCAGAAAGGATCAATCAGTTGCACTCTCGGATGCTTACTGATAAAGTGTGCTGCCACTTTAAGCTGAATCCTTATGTTGTAGTCTTTGCTCGGGCAAAATCTCCAATAAAAGGGAGCCCCAAGTTATTTAGCCAGATAGTAATGTCCACGTTTACCCCATTTCTTCTCAGAAGCTTCACAATGCACAGCTCTAATTCAGTATGCAATAAAAATATGCAGTTGGATTATGGTTTACTCCTTTCCTACCTAAGTATTGAAGTCATGTATTTAAGAAAATGCTCATAAATAAGATTCTCACCACCTTCCAAACAATTAAAACAAAATATTATCCTTTCCCTCCACATTTCAGTGAATGGTACAATAACCCACTAATCTGGAGTCAGCCAACTTTCTCTGCAATGGACCACACAGAAAAAATATTTTAGGTTTTGCAGGTCACATATGGCACATATGGTCTCTGCCACATATTCTCGTCCTTCTTTTTTACCACTTCTTAAAATGCAAAAACCATTTTTAACTCATGGGCTGTACAAAAACAGGTACTGGACCAGATTTGGCCCACGTGCCATAGTTTGCTGACCCCTGCGCTAGTGCAAGCCAGGCACCTAGGAGTTCATCTTTTCTCTCCTCTTTCCTTTCCACCCTACACCATCCAAAAGCCTGTCCTGAATACCCTGATTGTCATTAGCTGAACCCCGGGCAATACCATCTCTCACTTGAGCCCCGGAAACATCCTCCTAACTGGAATTACTACTTCTGCTCTTGTTCCTTTCTACCCATTTTCCATTGAGCAAAGCTACTACTTCAGTTTGTAAACTATATATGCCTTTGCTCTTATGCCCAAAACCTTGTAATGCTTCCCATCACCCTTCAGAAAAAAATATTAACTTTTGCCTGTGGCTTATGGTGCCTTCTGATTCAGCCCAATTTTGTGTTACTTACCCCTGAATCACTATATTTCCAGCATAACAGGTTTTCATCAGTTCTCAAACATACCATAAGTCTGCCTCAGGGCCTTTGCACATGCTAGTAGCACTGCCCATAATGCTTTTCTCTCCTTTATTCACATAGCCAGTTCCACCTCATCTTTTAGCTCTTGACCTAAAGGTAATATCCTCAGAGAAGCCTGATCTCTATCACAGACACAATTAATCAACTGCTTTTTCATAATGCCAGATAGTGAAAGTGATAAAGTGATAAGCACCTTTTTATTGTGTGTATCTGAAATTAGACTGAAGTCCTATGAGGGCAGGACTCATATCTGCCATGTTCATCACTGAAGCTCTAGCACCCAGCACAGAGGCTGGCACAGAATGCATGCTTAATAAATATTTGTTCAATGAATGAATGAGTGACGATCATGGATTTCTACACGGTCCAGCGTCTTCCAAATTGTAGGTACATTAAGTACACTAGAAACAAAGCACTTTTTGGAAAATGAAGTAAAGCACTTTTTAAATGAAATAATTTGTTATTCTAGAATAGAATAGGCCAAGATATATGATCATGAACAACTGAACAAGTCACTCAGCTATGTTTCTGTCCTCTTATTCATCTATTTCTCTCAAGTTCCTCTGAGGGATGACAATTAAATGTACCACATAGAAATTTAAAACGTGATAGGTAGGAGTCCAAATGTGATATGAGTTCTTATGTTAAATCACAGATGAGGATATATTTGATATAGTTGAAAATTTAGGCTATAACTAATTTTATATTCCAACCAACAACCTAGCTCAACTCTATGGCTTAGACCAGGTTCCCCTATCCCACCTCTGGCAGGTGCCTGGTGTGCAGCAGGTGAGGAGTCAGCTCATGCCACGTGCCAGAGTAAGCTCAGCATTCCAGGAGTGCCAGGGCATCCTGAGGCCCAGGCCACAGCCACAACACATGGCCAAGTTAGCCACAGGCCAAGAGGCAAAGCTCACCTGTGTAATGCCCACCTTGCAGACTGCCGTGGTGATTGCATACAGCATACAAGTCATACTGGAAGTCTAGTGGGTAGCTGGTTGGCAGGCAGGCTGGCTGCTTCCAGGAAGTCCAGGAGCCTGGCTCAGGCTTGGGACCAGCACTCCTCTGGGCTACATGGGGAGCCATGTTGAGGCCACAGAGTGGAAACTTCACCAGCGTGGAGAGCTTATTTCTTCTCTCGCCCACTTGACAGAACCTTTTGAGGTGGATGATGAGGATGTCAGGCAGGGTCCACAGACTCAGCTTCACCATGCCCTGCTGGAGGACTTTGCAGTGGGGGCACTTCCACGCATCATCCTGGGCCAGCTAGAAAGGAAGCCACCAGGACTGTGAGGCCTCCATGGCACTTGGCCAACCCACCAAAAGGCAACCAGCCCCCTTCCTGGCCAGGGAGTGGACCCCCAGGGCGGGACCTGCTCCTCCTTTGTGTAGAACTGAAAACATTCGTCCAAGGTACAGCTGTGCTGCTGGTGTGCCTGCTGCTGCTGCCACACACTGTCCGCATCCTGGACCCGCTCCTCCTGGAGGCTCCCAAACAGACTGCAGAGAGGAAACCAATGGCGCTCAGGGCTTCTCACCTCCAAGAGGGGTTGCTCCTAAGCCTCTACTTACAGCGAACAGGGTACAAGTCATCTGGCAGGTGAGACGGAGGAGTCCTACTTGGCACCTTGTGCATACTCTAACTCAGCATTCACTCAATTTTACTGGAATTCTCAGTCTCTCCCATGAGCTGCATGAGGAACAAAGTCCTTGGCTTATTTGTCTTTGTCTCTTTATCCTAGTGCAGGGTACTTGCTAGAGTGAAAACTGTCCTTTTTCAAAGTAGGGCTGATGTAGTTGGTATTACAGAAGCAGCCAAGGTTAGCCTGAGCTCGAGCCAGAAAGCCTGAGTACAAATCCTGAATCTGTCATGCATGAGCTGCGTGACACTGAGCAATTATTTAACCTCTCCGTGCCTCAGTTTCCACATATGAAAAGATGGATTATAGTAGTACCTACTCCATAGAATGCGATAATGATTAAATAGATTGCAAATACATAAAGTGCTCAGAGCAGTGACTGGCACAGGGTAAGTGTGTAAGCAACACATAGTTTACAGCTAACACTACCCATCACCATCATTATTACTGTTACAGACGTATCTTATTTATTGTGCTTCACTTTATTGGTTCAGAGATGTTATGGGTTTTTTTTCCCTAACTGAAGGCATGACCCTTCACCAGCAAAAAGATTACAGCTCACGTTATTGCGATACTCCCTTTGTTGCGGTTGTCTAGAATCAAACCTGCAGGATCTCCAAGGTATGCCTGTACTATCACTGTTGTTTATATACAGACGATTGTCATAGGGATTCTCAGAGGCATGGCATCAAGGAGGTATAGTCACATTGTGGGAAACTGAGCACAGGAAGATTTCTTTGCACAGGCAGGCCTGTCTCTCCCCAGCCGGAGCCAGATTCTGTTAAACTCACCTCTCCTTGACACAGCTGTCCCACTCAATAGCCAGTTTGACATGTGGGGGGCCTCCTGGCCTCCTGAGGTGCAAAGCCCTGAGGTGAGAACAAAGTACCCATCAGAAAGTGTGGAGCCTCCTTCCCACATCTCTGCAGGATCCAACAGTCTGCCTCCAACCCCAGGACTGATGTCCCAAACAGAAACGCCGAAAACTAAATGTAAACCAAAGTCAAGTATCTGAGGAGCTGCTGTTTGCAGAAAGCTTCATCCTAATCTACCTCTGAACACTCTCCAGTCACTCCCTCAAGAGCGCTGAGGATTTGGTTACTGCAAGCACACAGGTCAGCTCTCCCACTGCAGCCCCAGCACCTTCTCAATGTATAGAGGGCAGTTCCATTTGAATGCCCTGCACAAATCAATTCTGATGATGCCTAAAATGAGCTACTAACTTTCCTCCACCACGATGTGAAAGGCACACCCTCTAGTCCACCTCCACGACCTGAAAGGTCCTCCCTTTTGGACCTTTTAATACCCAGAAACTCTCAATATGAGTCAACCTATAGCTCTTCCTAACTACCAGGGCTAAGCCCATTTCAGAAAAAGTTTGTCAGTGATAATGCAGAAGAGATATGTCGAGAGTGGAAGACATGAGGTTTTGTCCCAAAATCAACGAGATACATACAAGTGATGGGAAAGTCTACACCTAAGGGTGCTTAAAATGTATTGCAAAAAAAAAAAAGTCCCAAACTGTTGCCAGGATGATTCAAAACCAGGGTTTGAGCTCATGGAAGGTACAAAAGCCTGTGGCTAAGCACTAACGGATCTATCTGGTGTGGAGTCATGGCAACATCCTGAGGAACAAGAGCCGGGAGGGCGCACGGAACAAGATGTGTCTAGGAGAAGCCCGCCTAGCTTAGGAAACCCTGTTGATTCCAAACAATGATCACCCTTCTTCACCTTTCTTTAGAGTGGGGGAATTAAGCTACAGGCTTGTGACAGACTCTCTCTTTACCTCCTCATTCCCCCAAAAGAGGAGAAGCACCTTATCTGGTTGGTGGGACTCGGGGGGAGGTGGTTGGCTCAGCCCCTCTCAGTTACTCCTTTCTATGGCCTAATGGCTAGCAGGCTGGCATCGTATCTCACCCATATCTTAAGCTTCCTGGAAGCAGCCTCATCCCTACAGATGGAAGACTGGCAGATTGGGATATATATTCGATTCAGAGGAGACACACATTTGCAGCCCTGGATCTAAGCCTCTTTCTAAAGGACTCGTCAATTTTCCATTTCCACAATGCAGAAGGCCTGCAATTAGGGAGCTCTGCCTTGCTAGGGGGCAGGGGTGTTTAAGTCTGGGAAATCTACTCAAAAGCTTGTATTGGACCCACATCCAAGCCGCATCCTTTAATCAGTAAAAGATCATCTAATAAATCTAATATTTTGATCTCTTTCTGCCTCAATCCTCAGTCTACTTTTCAATTAGAGTCTTAAATTGGGGGTGGAAAAGGGGAATTGGTATCATCAGGCTGTAACTCTGTTATATAATATCCCTTAGGCCACAAAAAGAGGAAAGGCATGAGTGTAGCTTAAAGTTTGTTCCTTACATGGGAACAATCATTCATGAGACAGCACCATCTTCTCTCTTGATCACAGACCTGACTCAAATAGGAAAGAGGATATTATTCAATTTTATGGCAGGATGCAATTCAAAGCAACATATGGACATAAATCTCTACCCTGAGGGAGTTAAGAATCTTATGAGAGAGACACTCAGAGAGATCACTGTAATGTACCCAGTGTGTTTATGGGGACTCAGAAGAAGTACACCCAAGCTGCTCTGGAGACCAGAGAAGATTTCCTGCATAGGATGAGCAAGAGTTGGCCAGGCAAATGGTGAAGGGAAAAGATCAAAGGGTCATATAGGCAGAGGACTCAGCAGGATTAAAGTGTAGGGTGTGTGCTGGAATGACAAGCAGATGCTTGGTGAGGGGCAGGCCATATGGTGAGAGGAAGGAGTCAGACCAAGGAGGATATGTGGACTTTGCCCATGGCCACCTGAAGGGTTTTAAACAGACAGGTATGGAAGCAGATGAATCAGAGAGACACTGGTCTGGAGATATGTATTCCAGAACAGAGGTTCCCAGGGCACTCAGCTAAGAGATAATAAAAGCCTGAAAACAGCCATTGGTAATAAATATGGAAAGGAGAGAACAGATTTGAGGAAACATCAGCACTTGGAACAAGACTTTATGATGGATTGAACATAAGGAGAAAGCGAGAAGGAGGAATCAAGGATGAATCCAAGGTTACCAGCTTGGGTTACTGAGTAGACAGATGGTGGTCACCATTTAGGCACAGAAGACAGAAGACAGGAAGAAGGAAAGCTCAAGCAAGAAGACTTCAGATTGGCAAATGTTTAGTTTTCATGTCTATGAGACATTTAAGTAGGCCAGGCAGGTCTATATCTCAGAGAAAAATATGGGCTGGAGATATAGATGAAAGACCTGGACCTAAAGGTGGTAGGTAAAATTGAGGCAAGATCATCCAGGGATGGAACATGGAAGGAGCATGAAATGAGCCGGAGGAGTGGGAGACGGGGGAGGTGCTGAGAGCTGACAATATTTGAGGGCCCCAGAGAGAAAGAGGAACACTTCAAAGAAACAAAGAAACTTCTAAAAGATAAATAAAATGTGATAAATCCATACAATGGAATATATTCAGCCTTAAAAAGGAAGAAAATTCTGGCACATGCTACGATATGGATGAACCTGAAAGACATTATCCTAAGTGAATAAGGCAGTCACAAAAGACAAATACTATAGGATTCCACTTCTATGAGGGACCTAGAGTAGTCAAATTCATAGAGACAGAAAGAAGAGTGGTGGTTACCAGGGGCTGAAGGAGGTGGAACGGGGAGTTAATGTTTAATGGATACGGAATTTCAGTTTGGGAAGATGAAAAAGTTCTGGGGATGGTGGTGGTGATGGCTGCACAACAATGTGAATGAACTTAACACTATTAAACTGTGCACTTAAAACAGTTAAGATGGTAAATTTTATGTCTTTTGCCACAATTTTTTTAAAAAAGAAAGAAATTTCTAGGACAAGGAGATACTAGAATAGGGAAGCCAAGAATGGAGGGCTCTGTGAAGAAGGCAAGAGACTGATGACTTCAGATGCTGAGAAGAGCTATCTGAGTGAGGTGGGGGTGGGGCTGGGCCAGAGGCAGAGGCATGTTAGATGTATGAAAGCTTTGACCGGAAGGGCTGTGGCCTCAAGGGAGGGTTTCCTTTAGCATGGTCAACTTCCTGTGCAATTACTCTTTTCTAGTGCTTTTCAAACTACCTATGCTGACAGACCCGTTTCTTGGTTTGTTTCCAAACTCCTGAAAACTAATACTTTTGTAAAATATTGTAAAAATGTAATGAAGTAGGGGGGAAGGGAAGATATGCAAAATACAAGTTCAATTTTTTTAAAAAAATTATTATATTCATCGTATTTTAAGTTGCTCTGTCATATTGCTTTAATACTTCTGCTTCCTCTCAAGGTCTTATTATGGACTGGTGATAATCAAATAGTAGGCTGGTACCAGTCTGTGGATCGTACTTTGAGTAGCAGTTATCTTCTCCATGACAGAGTGCTGTGAGGGTGCCCTTCTCAGAGCCCCCCCACCCTCTACCGCACTCGGGGCTCCCTCTTTTTATCAGACCCAAGCAGGCCATGGCTGGCATTTCTTTTGCCTCCCTAACTCTGCCAGCCAAGTAGAGTGCAAATGGGGCACAGGGCACAGAACCTCTGGCTTACCTCCTACCTTGGTTCCTGGTCTCTTTATAAAGGGAAGAGCCCTTCCCCACGACAATACTGACACCAATTCAGATTCTAATACCAATTCTGATGTGTTTTTTCCACACCACCAGGCAATTAACTCAGTTCTGACAACATCTACCTAGAGATAGCATCAGATCCCTCAGGTTAAGGGCTCATGCCTATGAGACCAACCCCTCCCATTTCAGACACCAACAGTAAGTCTAGGTTGTCAATTGTGCTCTGACCAACCAGCTATAGAATGGAGGGTCCAAGGATCCTCTCCTTGGATTCAATTAATTTGCTAGAGTGGCTCACAGAACTCAAAGAAAGAACAGTTCACTAACTGGATTATTAGTTTATCATAAAATAATATAACTGAGGAACAGACAGACAGAAGAGATGCATAGGGCAAGGCATATGGGAAGGGAGCAAAGCTTCCATGCTCCCTCCAGGCACCATCACGTGTTCATCAACCTGGGAGTTCCCCAAACAATGTTCTTTTGGGTTTTTATAGAGGCTTCATTACACAGGTATAAATGATTCAATCATTGGCCATTGGTGATAGATTCAACCTCCAGCTCTTTGGCCAGTCACTAGCTCTCTGAGTGCGAACAAGTTAAAAAGTCCCCAGGAACCTCAGTGTCTCCTCATCTTTGAAGTGGCCATCATAGTACCTCTCTAAACATAAGGGCTGTATGCACAGAATGTATATAAATACTTAACACAGTGGCTAGTACTGGAGAGGTAAGTGACTAAGAGTGGGGAAGATTGTAATCAATTTTATTGAAACATAGCCTCAAAGGAATCTAGGCAAATGCATTCATTCTGTGGCCAAATCTGGAACATTATCTGTTCATCCCCTTACCTGTCAATCGCCCAGTGACAGAGGGGTTGACTGTGCTGTGGTGGTAAGTAGCCGTAGGCCAGAGACTGCCCGACAACCCGGATGGAGAACAGCGACCCTGGGTTCTGCTAAGACAAAACAGGGGAGGCAAGTCATCATGCATGTTGATTTAAGCCAGACTCTCAAGAGCAAATAAATTACTAGAAAAATGTAGTCTTTTCTGTTAATAGTCTATTTTGAATATTCCTTTAATAATTAGTATACAAAACCTAGAGGTATAAAGGCTTCATTTTTTTTAGAAGATAAACACTATACCTTTTAACATAGTGATCTAACACTGTTTAACACATTAAATTTTCTGAAAGGAAGAACATGTTTTAAATAACTGGTGTTTAATTGGAGCAGATGCTGGCACAGTCAATGGAAAAATAAATCAATTATGTTAATGAATTATTAATAGGTAATTTAACTTGCTTTAAGAAAACTATCACCGCCAAATTGCCAAAATGAGCCAATAATCTAAAAGTGAGGTAGTGTAGACTTTACATACCAAATGCTAAGTAAATACTTTAAAATAAGCCACATAAAGAAATACCAACTGTTTTTATTCTAAGATATATGTTTTTTTATATTCTAATTTTTCTAAAATTGAAGTGAGTCTTAAACAAGTATTATTTACAATTGTCAAAAGGTGAAGCAATCCAAGTAAAAAAATCAACAAATGAAGAGATAAACAAAATATGAAAAATACACACAATGGAATGTTATTCAGCCTTAAAAAGAAAGGAAATTCTGACATATGCCTACAACATAGATGGACCTTGAAAATATTTTGCTTAGCGAAATAAACTAGACAAGAAGGGCAAATATTGTATGATCCTACTTATATGAGATATACCTAAAGTATGCAAATTCATAGACAGAAAGTAGAATGAAGGTTACCAGAAGCTACAGGGTGAGAGGATAGGGAGTTGTTGAATGGGTATAATTTCTGTGGGTTTGATAAAAAATTGGGGGGCATAGTGGTGATGGCTATGCAACATTGACTATAATTAATGTATACTTATGAATTGTTAAAATAAATGTTATATATATTTTACAATTTAAAAAAATAATGTCATCTTTGAATAGAGGAAATATAGTTCTTAAAATTATCACTGATGACCTTGGTTACAACTAGGAAAAAAATAACATCTTCTTCCAAGCTCTGACAAAGATAAAAGGCAGATATCTCTACTTAAAGAACACTGATGAAATATAGGTTGACTTCAGACAAGGGAAGAGGAGGAGCACATCAGAATTCCAGGAAAGAACAGCAGCACATAGGAAGACAGCATGACCCAAAACATGCTCAGAGAGCTGAGAGTCAACTCCTTTGGCTGTGGCAGCTAATGTGTCCAGGGGGCAACGGGACACAAGGTCAGTAAGGTAACCCAGCATCTGCTTTTAGAGGGCCTCATGTGTGAAGTTCAGACAGTGTGTGCACCTAACTGGACTGTAACCACACTCTAGTTGACCACTGACTTCAACAAAGACAAAACCAATGGCTGGAAGCAAGCTACTTCTAAGGCTTTGGTTCAGGGCTGGCCATGGAAGGGTGTACAGAAAACCATCACCTAACATCCTCGGTAGGTTCTTGGAAACTGCGACTTTAAATGAAACGATGTACAACAAAACCAGTTTTACCATAGCTGATTGAAAAAACAAGAATTAAGGTCGTACAGCATATTTCTGGTCACAGACATCACCAAACTTCTAAATAAAGACCCCAAACAATTCTAATATTAAATGCTGAAATAAATCTGAGCCATACATACATTTAAGAAAGTTGAATAAAAACAAGAGAATGATTTCTCAACCTGCTTATTCCAGTTCTGGGTCATGGGTGACTGGATCCCTTCCCAGCAGCTCAGGGCGTAAGGTGGGCACCCACCATGGGCAGGACACCCTACCACTACAAGGCACACTCACCCACACCAGAACGGGACAATTTAGACACCAATTCGCTTCACGTGCGCATCTTTGGGATGTAGGAGAAAACCCACACAGACATGGGGAGAATGTGCAGACTCCACACAGACAGTGGCCTGAAATCAAATCTTTTTTCTTTCATCAACATTATAATGAAAAAATATTGAATGAAACAATGTTATTCGAAGACCTGCTGTACTTCCGAAGAAGTTAGTTAAATCTGGGGGTAAAACTCTTTCCTGGCGACCCTAGTTAAGCTTTATTGTTTGGATAGCCACATAATCAACATAATCAAGACCCCTACACTGCATGGAGGCAGCTTACACTGCCTGCACACGAAGGAAGTGACCATAAAAATGTCTTGGCGATGATAAATCTCTTATTTTGCAATTCATGCAAATTAAGCTTGCCCAGCAAATTGGTCATTTTTTAAGAGGCACTTTCCTGTCTTCTATTGTTGGCTAGAGAAATTCATTTTAGAACCTTTACTATATGTTCACTACTTTTAATCTCTTCAGTTTAATGTTGTAAATTCTGAATGTATTCTTTTCAAATTATTGCCGTATTTAGCCAGCATTGAATATAGTACTAAAAGCGTTATGGTTAAATGGATAGGTTAGCCTGGGAACTTCACAGCCATTTAGAATACATTATTCCTACAGAAAAATCATGCCCAACCACACATTTACCAATGACTGTGGAAAAGCATCCATCACTAAATTGAGATTGCCTGTATTAGAATTTTGCTGGCCCCATTAATTGCTTCATTGGTTTCTAAAGTCACAATGACTACAGAGGTACAGAGGCAAAGGTGCACGTGTGACCAGGTAGAAAATAAGGATAGCTGAGTTCAATGTTCACATGAAAGTGGCTTCCTCCACTTTCAAGAATCAGGAGCACAGGTTTTGGGGGAAGGCTAAAGCTATTCCTAGATATTCTGACCTACTTAGAGAGAAGTTTGCATTTCCAATTTGGGCACTGTGGCAGAGCTACTAGGCAGAACAGAGAGCAAAATCTCTTAGAGATAAAGATTGGGAGGAATGTAGGAAAGAAAGGTCTTTAAAAAAGTGATAGTTGGTGTAAATCCTGACTCAAATGTATGGTTTTCCTTGAGTATGAAGGAAGGTGAAATATGAAGAATTACCTCTGAAATAAGTTTCATACATCTCCCAAACGAAATGCTCTTACTAAGAGAATAGTTGGGGGAAAACAAAATTCCAACGCTACTGACCTATGCCTAAAAACACCAACATCTTCTGTGCCAGGCAGCCGTCAGAATAGTTACTGATACTGCAAGGACTAAAAGGAATGGTTTCAGAATATGTTGTATTTATTTGAAATCTACCAATCTGAGAATAAATAAATGAGCAAGGCAAAAAAGGTGTTTTCCCTTGAGTTTTCGTCTCAGTTTTGCAAAAATGGGGCAACGTTATTTTATTTTAATATCTAGGTTTTCATATTTGAACATAAACATCAATTTTAATTTTCCACTTGAGAAATTATATCTCAAGTCACTTGAAATTTTTGATCCAAACATAGAAGTTACAATTTATTACAATAAGCTATCCTCTAGGAAGAACTATGGTAAATCACAAATACACGAAATTGAGAATAATGTAAACCTCACTATTTATTCCAATGGTGTTTTGTAAGATTTAATGAGAAAAAAAGCTCTGTCCATGAAAGGTATTTTGTAATGCTACAAAGAGTGAAGTATTACAGGCCTTAAATTAGTTATTTTCTTGCACATAAATTAAAGTTGTTTTATACAATGTAAACATTCATTAATAGCAAATTCTTGTCTTTCCTGAGCTAATCCTAGTTTCCTACTCCCATCTCCACTCCCACCACACACACACACTCACACCAACCTGTATGGGGGCCTCATTCTTCATGAGATATTGGACCTTACTGAGAATGCACTGCTGGAGCTGGACCCAGGAAATGGTTCTGTCTTCCCTCACCAGGAATGGTGGCCCAAACCTGAAAATTCAAGGACATCAGGTTATTTCAGCAAAGGAAAAACCAACAATACCAACAGTCATTAGCATTTGCTCAACTCATGGGATCCTCTCCACTGGATAAGAGTTAACTATCAAGTACTATACAAAATTGCTCATCAGAGAACCTTGTTGCAAATGAAGACACTGTGATGTAAATAGAGGCCCAGAGATGCAAAACCAAAGAGTGAACTTGCAATGTAAACAGATGGCTCCAAATGATCAGCGAGCTGATCTTCCTCCACAGTAGAGAGTAGTGGAAGAGAAGATCTGAGCCAGAAGAAAGCAAGGCAGACATAAACCCGGAGGGAATCCATTCCAGCTGATACTTTGTTGGTTTTGTGCATCAGGAATATTCTCATAGTCAAGAATATTTTTCATATCCCAATCTGATAAACACACAACAGTGAGTTTGTAGTGCCGAGATCACCAGATGTGGCTGTGCTGTCAGGTCTAGCTCAGCCATGGGTACAACTGGACAAGTTACTGACCTGTGACTACTCCATAGTCACACCACACAGGTTGTGTGAAGAACCAATGGGATAAGAAGGTGAAACCATTGAATAAACTTTGCGAAAGCAGCGCAGATTTGAGGTATGTCTGGATGGGCAAAGGCGCTGGTTGTGTGGACAGATCCGTTTGTTCACCTTCCCCTCTACTACTGGGCAGTCAGGTTGCTTCCAATTCTCATTTAAACAATACTTGCTTATACTAGGAACTACGTATATTCTTATACACACACCTTTGGGTGCACAACTCATTGTTTTTTTAGATAAAGTTCCCAAAGTGGAAACCCAAAACCAAAGCTATTTATTCCCTAGCCACCCTCCAGAAAAGCCACACCAATTTATCAGTGAGGCACACACCCCATTCCCTTGACACTTGCCCAGGATAAGTATTATCAATTTTCAAAGATTCTTTAACAATCTGAGAGGTTACTAATAGCTTATTGCTATTGTAATCAAAATTTCTTCTACTACTATATGAAACTGAATATTTCTTTCAATAATTTGAGAGGTAGGTTTTATATGAGGAATATACATCCTTTATCTGTCATATGACATAAATATTTTTCCTCACTTGTGCTTTGTCTTTAAATTTGCTTTTACATTAAAATTATAAATATATTTTAAAAACTAGACTTTTTCTCTATAGACCCTGCCTTAGGTGTTAAAATAGCCCCCCACTCGAAGATATAAATATTCCTCTATATTATCTTCAAGTTATTTTATGGTTTCCTTTTCTCTAATTACTTCTCTAATTAATCTAGAATATATACATATGAATTTATGGTGAGAGTAAAAAATTGATTATATAAAACTAAGAAAGAAATCAATTAACCTAGCCTTATACATTGAATAATTCATTTACTCTCTAATAATATGAAATATGCCATCTTATCACATAATAAATATTTAAATATACTTTGGCCCATTCTGTTCCATTGATTTAAATGTTTATTCTGCCTATATCACAATAATTTAATAATTAAAACTTTATTCTGTTTTAATAAAGGAATCCCTCTTCCTCCTTTGTCCCTCCTCCAATATTTTCTGGCCATTCTTACGAGTTTATTATTCCAGATAAATCTTGCGAACATTTTATCAATTTAAAAATTTGTTATTTTTAATAAATAAATCTTTTAAACATTCTATTTGGATGATAGAAGAAAACTATCTGCTTTTGTATATTTGTTATGTAACCAGTCACTTTCCTGAATTCTTTCATTAGTTCAATCACTTTTATGTTCTTGGTTCTCCAGATAATGATATAACCTTGCAAATAGTGGTAATTTTATCTCCTCTTATAGCCAGTTTCTTTTTCCCTGTCTTACTGCACTGCCCAGGCCTTACAACACAGTATAAAATAATAGTGGTGAGAGCAATAATAACTTTTCCTGAAACTAACAGGAAGGCTTTCAATGTTTAATCGTAAAGGATGATGTCTGCCATCTGCTTAAAGCAGTTAATTCTGCTCTCTTGATCAGAAAGTACCCTATTCCCTATTCCCAAGCTGACTAACCTTGAGAGTGAATGTTAAATTTTATCAAATTACAATTATTCTAGACAAAATTCCAAGTACACGTCTATACCTCCCATACACTATGTAAGAAGAAATAAAAGTTAAACATACCTGCTAGCCTGCTGCCCTGACCCCACCAAGTTACAGAAGAGGATTAGCACCTTGTTCTCACTATGGAGAGGCAGGGATAATCGCTGACTCTCACGGGCTGCCAAACGTGGGGAGACTGACAGACCAGGTGGACAAGCTGAAGAGAGAAAATTACATTTGTATTCTTAAAGGAGCTGCTTTGCTGAGTCAGAACCCTGGCTTCTCTAAGTCCTCTTTCTCTTTGAGTACTCTTACCCACCTTTGGGAGACACTGGAGTGCTTTAGTGGAAGAGATATAAGGTTCATGGCACTTACGCCATCTGGAATCTGGCACGCTATGATTGTATAAATAGTGAATTTGTGCTGTGTTCAGCCAATAATTTTAAAATAAGGACAGAGATTTTAATTAACACTTTCAAAGCCAATCTGAAAAATATTCCAAAATGACTTTGGTTGCTTGTATGCCTTGATCAGAGAGTATCGACTCTCTTAGAAAGCCAACATGAGGAGCATACAGAGAAGGTAAGAATCTTTACCCTTGAGAAAGTGGAAGAATTGGACTTTCCTCGATTTCCGATCAGTTCTGAAAATTTAACTTTTAAGGCACAGATATGTCTCCTGTGATTGAATTTGAAATGAGGGTTTGTTTCACTGAGTTACAACATAATCAGGGCTAATGTCCTGTTCCAGATTCCTTGCCCAGAGTCTGTCGACCCAGAGCAACCACAAACACCTGGTTCCCATAGCCTTCCACCTAGGCTAGCTGAGGATTTGGGGCCTAGACACAGGATTCATCTGGGATATAAGGTAACATTGGCTCAGGGTCCTCTAAATATGGGCTATCTTGACTGGCTAATTGGACTAAAACATATACTGACCTACAATGAAAGACTCTCAGAAATTGACCATCTTAGCCAGTCTAAAAATTAGGAAAGGCAAGCATCAAAAGTAGACTATTAACGAAAAGTCATTAAATAACCTCTTTGGCCATCAACTGCTCCAGTTTGTAAAAAAAAAATAAAAAATTTTTCTTTAAGCACAGACCTTGAACCACAGGAGTCTGAAAACAAAGATTACCCCAGCACCTATTCTGATCAGTGATTGTCAAAGTATGATCTCAGGACCAGCAGCATCAGTATCCCCTGGAAATTTGTTATACTTGCAAATTCTCAGGTCCTACCCCTGGCCTACTGAATCAGAAATTCTGTGAGTAGAGCTCAGAAATGTGCTTAAAAAAGCCCTCCAGGTGACTCTGATACTCACTAAGGTTTTGGAAACCCCTGTATTAGTTGAATATTTTAAAATAATCAACTATCTGTATAACTAATATCAGAGAAAATAAGCCCGATAGCTCCAAGTACTAAAATCTTATGCCTTAGCACCCAATGAATACCCTCTCAAACCTGTAACTCATAATTATGCAAGCACTATTATACCTGAGCTTATCTCTTGGCCAGTTGGTGGCGGGGCTAGGAAGGCATACACATTATCTCCCTCTGTGATAGTGTTCAGGTCCTCTTCATCAAAGAAAGACCGCTGGAGTCCACTGGGATACAGTTCAACCAAGATCACCTGGAATGAAAAAGATCATTTTCCCTCTTGATTCCTCAAAGTGAACTCAACAAATCTAAAAGTGAAGAGATTAAGAAGTACAAATTGGCAGTTACAATATAGTCACAGGGGTGTAAAGTACAGCATAGGGAATATAGTCCATAATACTGTAATAACTATGTATGGTGTCAGATGGGTACTAGACTGATGAAAGGATCACCTTATAAGTTATAGAAATGTCTAACCAGTATGTTGTACACCTGAAACTAATTTAATATTGAATGCCAACTGTAATATTTTAATTTAAAAAATAATAAAATAATAAATAAAATAAAAGTGACTGATAGGCTTAAACCTCTTTTACCCTGTCCTCCCTTATAACTAGTAAGAAACCGTTTATTTTTAGTACTAAAACATGGATTAATCAGAGACATCTCAACTGCAACAATAAAATATCAAACTTCCCTAGGGAAAGGTGGGGAAAAGAAAGTTGAAAATTAAAGTTTAATATCCAGCTAAACTATCATGCGAGATGCACATAAAATAAAATCTTAAGATAAACAAAAAATGAGAGTGCTTACCATTAACATATCTCCGCTGAAAGAACTAAATAGAATTGCCAACACATTTCACATTATGTCATACATAAAAAATATTTTCATGGAATACTACGGTAAGCAGAAGCAGCTTATTTTACAGAGAAAAAGAGGGGTAACTGCCTTGAGGGTCCTAGCTGCCTCAGACCCAACTCTGTCATCTCAAGGCCTAAAGGAATCGACATTTCAGCACACATAAACCATTCAAGGCACATTGGCTGAGAAATTCTCTTGTAAAAGATAACATCTCAGAGTTAAAAAAAAACAAAACAAAACAACAAAACTGAATCTGAAGGAAAACTCAAGTTGTGAGAAGAAAGGGTGAACCAAAGAATATGGTAAACATTGATAAATGTAAATATGCATTGACTATATAAAACTATAATAACAATTATACTACCACTACAACCAGGGAAAAAAGGGAAGAGGGATTAAAATACTGGACAACAATATCAATCTACGATAATCAAAAAATATGTAAAGGAAATTAAAGCATGTCAAGATCCTTGTGTTGTTTGGGAAAGTTAACATAAGACTTGGTAGTTATGCATGTTGACATTTTAACGATAACCAGTAAGAGCACAGAACTATAATTATATGTCTCAAACCTGAGAGATGGAATAAAGAAAAATTGCTCAGTAAAAGAGAAGAAATAAAGAAAAAGCAGGGTAAATAGAAAGCATAAAATAAGATGATAAAAACAGGTCCAAATGTATTCATGATTATAGATAATATAAACGGAATAAAGTTGCCAATCAAAACAAAATCTCAAAAATAGATTTTAAGTTCTAATCAAAGTGTCCACCCTTGTATCTAGGAATCCCAAGTGATATATATCTTACTGAACAAACACACACCTCTCAAATTCCTGACAGTCCTTTTACTCTCTTAATTTTTCAAACTCCACCTCCCTCAGACTTCCCCATATTGTTCATTTATTACTACCATATTTTCCCAAGACTCTAACCTACTATCTTACTCTCTCTCTCTCTCTCTCTCAATAGATCCCCATAGAGCACTTAGAGTTTACAAAGCAAAATGAACACATTTTCCCCTCTTGAGATCCTCATAAAAATGGTGATAGAGGTCAGAGGGATGAATTGGTTGGGGGCAGGAAGGAGCTCACTGAGGTGAAGGAAAGGCTCAGTGGTTTACATGGTTTACACGGATGTGTACACATGTAGAAACTCAACAAATTCTAACCTTAAGACATGTATACTTTATTGTATTTGTGTTACTCCTTAAGGAAAAGGTTAAAAATATTTAATTTGAAAAAATCCCATGAGGGCATCAGAAAAATGTAAAATTTCCATTTTACAGTTAAAGAAACAGAGGACCGATTATTTTGTCCAAGGTCAGAAAACTAGAAAGTAACTGAATCACAAGTAAAACCCCATTCTGAGCCCTTCCCATCATGCCACATTGCTTTTCCACACCATCGCCTCTATCCTACCCTTTCATGGGGGCCCCTGTTACAAGTTCCACCCTTCAAAGTCACAGTGAATCCAATCTCTTTACCAGGACTCCTTTAAAAAAACTAGTAGAGCATAACCATCCCACTTTCCCCCAAATCTCCCCTCTCAAGTTACCCATGCTCAGTTCCCTCAGTGGTTCCTCATATTTCATTTATTGTCCCTTCAGCATCCTGGCTTATATTCACAGGAGTGAAAATATTGAATAGTGGCTCAGGCTTTGAAATCAAACCATCTGTGTTCAAATCCTGGCTCAGTCACTTAGCAGCTATGTGATCCTAGGCAAGCCACTCAACCTCTCAATGCCTCTTCTTTGCTCTCTGGTAAAATGAAGATAATTTTAACATCTACGTCATAGGATGGTTAAGAATTAAATTGGCTATGAATATAAAGTTCATAGAGTTGTATCCAGCATTCATTAAGCACTACTGAGGGATAGCTAGTGTTAGAATTACTATGATGGTAATTATCATCACCTTCTTGGAAGACAAAGGTGGTGTCCTTTTCTAGTTATTCTGTGTAAGTACAGGGAGGTCAAGGCTCAGTCATCACTGACACCAGAGACCACTGATCAAACAAAAGTTTGTGAGTCAAGCTAGAGTAACCTGGGAACCAGAAATGAGCCTAAAACAGCCTAAACAGCTGGCCCAGTTAGCACTTCATCATACAGTGACACCTTCTTGGAAGACAAAGGTGGTGTCCTTTTCTAGTTATTCTGTGTAAGTACAGGGAGGTCAAGGCTCAGTCATCACTGACACCAGAGACCACTGATCAAACAAAAGTTTGTGAGTCAAACTAGAGAAACCTGGGAACCAGAAATGAGCCTAAAACAGCCTAAACAGCTGGCCCAGTTAACACTTCATCATCCAGTGACCAGGTCCCATGCAATTCCATCATACCTCATCCACAGGGACTCTGCCTTCCTCTGCCACCATTTTCCTCAAGGCTGCCACTGTGCTGAGGATCGGTACGGCTAGGCCGACCCGCAGGAACTGCTGGCTCTTAGAGGGGAAGACCAAGGTGATGCTCAAGAATCTGAAAAATAAGGAGTCCATATCCTTAAAGGATTGACATGAAGTATCCCCAACACCATTGACACTGGGTCAAGTTTGGCACTTAGGCTAATCTCTGCTTCCAGGTCTAGTCACTGTACTTTAGGTACACTGTCACAAGGTGGCAGTGGAGAGCCAATTCTCCAAGAGTCTCTGCTGAGTATACTTTTCCAGCAAGTTAAAAATAAAAGGTATTTGATTAAGAATCAAAACAAAGATCTATGGTCTCAAGGTTCTGTTTGTTAAATAGAAAATCTTAATCAAAAACAAACTTTGAAGTTTGAGAAGTAAAGCAGCCAAGCTTCTTCTAAAGATTCAACACTATTGACGACGCCCTCCTTTCCTTATCGAAATTCTCCCTTGCTAGGGGAACATGCCCCTTCCGCTTTATCTGGTCCCACCTCCTACCAACCCCACCAGCATACCTAAGGCCTCACTTTTCCAGCTCCTGTTCTATACTGCAGTAATTATACAAGTCACCCAGCTAATTAGTAGAGCTGGGATTCGAACCCAGGCCGTCTGGCCCTAGTCGGTGATCCTAACCAATGTGCTATGCTGCATCAAGCCAGGAGTCTCACCCCACATCTACCACTAGATATCATCTCATGGTGTCACTGGTGATAGGATAAGGCAGTGCTATATTTGTGGCATAGGCTATCAGCTTTATGAGGTTGTCATGCCTTCAGCTGCAGAGGGCAAGAAAATTTGCATTGACAAAGTTGGGGAATGCAAGGAAGAAATGCCACCATCTTGACGTCAGTGAAAGTACTCTATGCAGTTGCTCACTAAACTTCCATGACAGTGACATTGGTCAGTTGCCTTATGGTCACTGCTAAGACCTAGGTTTCCTGGAGGCCTATATTATGTGCTTCTTACTTCTTTTTACAAAATTGGGCCCCGCCACAGCTCTTACCAAATCCTACCTCCTCTTTTCTTTTTATCTCGTCTCCTCTAACAACCCATTCCCCTTTTCTTTGCTCCTTAAACATTTTCCTACACCTTCACAAAAAAGGAGAGAGGATTTGGAAATAAAGCAGGGAAAAGCAGGTGGTGACAGATTTTCTCCCATTTGTCCATCTGACTGAGTGATACATGCCAGCTTTTGAATGGGCCAAAGACATAAGCCTGGTGCTGATAAATTTACAAAAGCATTGTTTGTAATTACTTCTTCAGATAAATATGGGACATAGTAACCTTTCACTTTAATTGTCACATTCCATAACTGAATGTCATCCAGCTAGTGGCTGGTTTCTAGAGAAATACTGGCAGAGAAGCAGAAGAGAGACAATTACAGATGCAAGGCCAGAAGGTTCTCAATAAGGAGTAAGAATGGAAGTAAGGTTCACTGGGCATGACACTCACATACCTTGTCTGGCGCAAGGGGATAGGAAGTGACACACACAGGAAAGGATCAAAGGTGTTGCTCTGTTTCAGGCAATGAGGACAAGTCAAAGAAGATCTGTGAGGGCAAAAAATAAAGATTAAAGTTTAATCACATTTAAACAGTTGGCTGTTGCTCAAAAAGTTAAATACAGATTTATCGTTGCAATTCCACTCCTAGGTATACGACCAAAAAATTGAAAATGGTATTCAAACAAATACTTGTACACAAGTGTTCATAGTAGCATATTCACAATAGCCAAAGGATGGAAACAACCCAAATGGCCATCAATGGATAAATGGGTAAATAAAATGTAGTATTTACGCACAAGATAATTATTCAGCCATGAAGTCCTGACATATGCTACAGCATGGCCGAAACTCAAAAATATCACACTAAGTGAAAGAAGTTAAACATAAAAGACCACATATTTTATGATTCCATTTATAGGAAATACCCAGAATGGGTAAACCATAGAGAGACAGAAAGCAAATTGGTGGTTGCCAGGTGCTGCGAGAAGGAAGGATGGGGAATGACCTCTTAATGGATATCATGTTTTCTTTTGGAGTAATGAAAATGCTTAGGAACTAGTAAGAGGTGGTGGTTGCATAAAATTGTGAATGTACATGCCATTGAATTGTACACTTCAAGACTGTTAATTTTATGTTATATGACTTCCACCTCAATTTTTTACAAAAAAAAAGTGCATTGAGTATGTATTTGTTCACTGAGCATGGAAAGGGAAGCTACATCCCTTCCAAATAGAAACATAGTGTGCCAGCTTTTAAGCTGGAAGGGCTCTCAGGACCATCTATTCCCTTGGTTCTCAGGCTCACTGTGCCCCAGGATCACACAGGAAACTTTTCTTCAAATGCAGATGTCCAGGCCTTACTCCTAGAGATTCTGTTTCAAGGGAAGTAGGAAGAGGCACAGGCATCAGAATTTTAAAAGTTCTCCAGGTGACACTATTGTTTAGACAGGGCTGAGAACCACTGATGCAGTCTGCCCTCCTTCTTGTACCAATAAAAAAACAAAGTTCGGAAAATAGCAGCTACCAGTAATAGCTAACAATGAAACAGCATTTAGTAAGAACTGGGCATTATTCTGAGCATTGTGCACATATTAACCCATGTGCTACCCATAGCAACCAGGATTATCCCCATTTTAAAGAGGAGAAAACTGAAACACAGAGAGGTTATGTAATTTGCCCAGGGACACATAGCTCTTGAGGGGCAGAGCTAGGCTCAGATTTCAGAGTCCATGCTCATTACCGTTCCTGCAGTCTTTAGAATAAGTGAGTGAGGCATTGTTTTAGAGTAGATATGCAGACAGTTTATTTATATTCTTAAAACTCTTAAATTTAACACTCCCTTATTTTAGCATGTATCTCTGAAAGTGAAGAGCAACTTTTATATTCCACATGGGTGCTCAAATTTTATTTCCTTAATCATATGATGTACTATTTCTTCCATAATATAAGAGATTTCTGGATGCTATACAATCCTTATCCTAGAATCTGCATTAACTTCCTTGGAAAATGTGGAACAGTACTCACTAGCAGAGTAAGTCAGCAAGCAACTGGAGCTGCTACCAGAACTAGGTTTTCTGACCCTCTGCTAGATTGGTTTTCTGTTGAGCAGTCAAAACAGAAACAAACAAACAAACAGGGAAAAGCAAGAAACCCTGAGGTTTTCTGGGTCCTGCCCAAGGCAACCCTAAATAATATGCTCATAGCAAGCTGGCTCTCCTGGATACAAGTTAACAGCACACCAACCATGATTCTAGAAAACAGACCCAAGTATTTAATGTTCAATCATTCTCACTGACTCTGATAAATTTCTCTTTGGGAATACCATGGTAATGTTTTAGTAAAAAAAGAAAATTAAAAAAAAAAAAAAGAGGTATATCAGACATCAAGGGGAACCTGACTCTATGGCATTGTGGAGTTTCCTCTTCCATCCCATTTTTCTTCTAATTCTCCCACCTTCACCCATCAAGTACCTAGACATAACAGGGGGCTGAAGATGTATTTTTGTCCTTGGTAAACTTCCAAATCCCCGTTTTGCATTTTAGCAATCAAATGAAAAGAAATATTTTTCTTTGACTTTTTTTTAACCTACTAAAACTAAGCTAGGCTGTGTTTTTCTTGTAGAGTTGCATCACACTAAACTGGGATAGACCTTTATCTTGAACTATGAACCTCTGTCAGGGAACCTCTGTCAGGGAAAAAACTTACAAGGGTCTAATTTTATATTTAAAGAATGAAGAAAACCCTGTTTTCATGATAAACTACAGAAAGGAAGTGAAATATGCCTGAAAGGATAAGAAATGAGACAGAGTAAGTGGGACCAGCAGATCAGGAAGAGAGGGGCAGCATCATTTCTACAAAAAACTGGAAGTTACTAGGTTCCAGCTATACTTCAAATGTGGCCGGAGGGGTCCTTTAATCCTCGCCATCCCCTCTAGAGCATTCAGTCTTGTCCTGTTGTCCCCCAAGCACTCACAGGGGGAAAGGGACAGAAAATCACCCCCACTGCCCTTCAATGTTCACTCACCCATCTCCTTAAGGTGTTTGCTCTCCTTGTCAAACTTCTCTTCTAAAGCCAACCTAGTCAGCTGCTACTGTACCTTGGCACTGCTGCTTGTTTCTTGCCAGCTACAAATGTCCAGAAATGAGCCCCACACTCTGACACTGCACACTTTGTCACTCTGACCTCTCGCTACTGCCATATACACATTTCATACCTCACACCTGGCCAGCTTCGCCTGCTCACTGGACAGTGGAACTGATATCTACGCCACCAACAGGAATTATGACAACACATAAGCAAGATGTCACCTCTCCAAAATCTATTCTGAGAAAGCCTCCTAAAGCATACTCTGCCTAGAAGGGAATGCTGCCTGTGATGGGAACCAGATTAGACTTTCTGTGAATAAGGCTATAAATAACATGAAGAAATAAACAAATACAAGCATGCACATGCACACACACATACACACACATACACTGCCTCCTCTAGCCAAAATTCCAATAGATCAACAATCCTTGGTTATTAAACTTGCAAGTGTTTTAGGTTGTGGTCATAATCATATAGAATAGCTAATTACTTTTCCTTTAGTCTGCAGCACCAGTACCCTAATACTACTATTCTTCCTTCTCTCCTCCAGCCAAATTCAAACACTCAGCCCCCTAAAAGGGGGTGAGGGGATGAAGGAGGGAGAAAGTCAGTGAACAGGGACCTCTGAATTAACCCATAATACCTCTTCTAGCTTTCAATTTTTTAAAGAAGGCTGATACCAGGGCAGCTTTCTATCTTAGGCAAGCCCTCCCAAATGGAAAGGAAGGCTGAGGAGGGTCCAGGAGGCACCACCACTCAAGGGCACCAGTGTAGAGCTGGCCGCCACTGACTGCTGCAAAAAATCACTTTTCAGACCTCAAAGCCCTAGCCTGATGGACATTTCTAGCTATTATTTTTCTTTACTATAGACGATCAGGCACAAAGCAGGTATTTTTAGCTGTCATCAGTACTTTTTCAGCATGAATACCTCGCTTCTTATTCATCATCCTATAGTAATCTGCCCGAAGGGCACTTGCAGTACTTAATATCTGATCGGCGCAAATGTCAATTCCTCAGGAATCTTCTCCTGACTCACCCTGCACCAGTCAGAGTGATACTATGATTTTAATACGAAATACATATTTAGTCTCCACACCTGTTCCTGGCACAGAGCTCCCGAAACCTTGACGTGTCCTAAGTGATAAGAGCAAGAATAAAGGTGAAAGGAGCATCTTTTGTTATTCATAACAAGCCCCTTACACCTGAGTGATGTTATTGAGGTGATTTTGGAAAGCCCCTACATAACCACAGAATGGGGCTGGTTGCCAGGGGAACCAAACATGTGATTAGATGGTTGGAACTTTCAGCTCCCCTCCCCCATACCTTCAGGGGAAGAGAAGGGAGCCAGAGGTTGGGTTCATCACTAATGGCCAATAATTTAATCGATCACACCTGTGTAATGACATTTCCATAAAAACCCTAGCAGGAGTTTGGAGAGTTTCTATGTTGATGGACATGTGGAGGTGCTGGGAGGGTAGTGCACCCCGAGAGGGTATGGGCGCTCTGCAACCTTTCCCACACACCTTGCTCTGTTTATCTCTTCCATCTTGCTGTACCTGAATTGTATCTTTTTATAGTAAACCAGTAAACTGTTTTCCTGAGTTCTGTGAGCTGCTCTAGCAAACCATCGAACCTGAGGAGGCAGTCATGGGAACCTCGGATTTATGGTCAGTAGGTTAGAAACACGGGTGACAACCTGGGACTTGTAACTGTTGTCTGGTGGGGAGGCAGTCTTGTGGGACTGAGCCCTTAATCTATGGGAGCTGACGCTATCTCCAGGTAGATAGTGACAGAATTGAATTAAATTGTAGGCACTCAGTTGGTGTCCACAGAGAACTGCAGAATTGCTTGGTGTGGGAAAAACACCCACCCATCTGGTGTCAGAAGTATTGTTAAGTGTGGTAATAGCAAAGAGGAGTAAGAAAACAAGAGTTTTTTCCTCTTTCACATCTGTAATGTATACTTCAAAGTACCCTTGATTTTTCTTCAAAGTATTCACCAGACGTAAGTATATAAAAACCCAGGAGTAACCCTAAATTCTCATCTTTCCCTCAGTCCTTCTACCCCACACCCTTAAACCAATTAAGAAGTCTTATTGACTCTATACCCAAAACATTTTCCCCACCCATCCACTTCTCTCCATCTCCACCCCTACTTCCTGGATCCCAGCCACCATCATTCACCCACTGGGATGACTGCATAACATCAGCTGCTGCTTCAGCTTCCAGTCTTGTCTCCCTTCATTGCCTATAACAACCAGCATTACCTCTTAAATTAGTAACTAGACCACACCCTGCTTTAAATTTTGCAGTGGCTTCCTGGGCCCTTTAGACCAAACCGCACCCTTGGACTGGATACCTGCACTACCAGGTCCCCATCCGCCTCTCCAGCCTCACCTCCCAGCCCTCACTTCTGGGCAGCATTCTGTTCCTTTAACTTGCCAAGATCATTCCCATCTCAGGCCTTTTGTCTCTGCTACTTCTTCTGCTTGGAATACGCTGTCCCCAAGTATTTGAATAGCTGACTCCTTGTCACTCAGTTCTCAGCTCAAATGTTTCCTCTGAAAAGAAGCCTTCCTTGACCACCTTATCTGAGGTTGGCTGCTTCCCCCACTTCCCAGGTTACGCCTTATCATTTCACTTATCACTATGGCAAGTTGTTTGTTGACATGTACATTATCTAACACGTCAGCAAGAGAATGTGAGCTCCATGAGAACAGGCTCTGGGTCTTGTTCACAGCTCAAAAACCAGCCCCTAGAAGAGAACCTGGCACATAGTAGGCATGAATAAACTATCTAGAGAATAAATGGATATATTTAATGAGTATTTCTCTCTCATGGGCAAAGAACTATTGTTCCTCATTGTAACTACTGGACCAAACATAATATCAGATGCTCAGATGTTTGAAAGAAGACAGTATGTGTGGACAAGAGGGGAAGAGGGTAGAGAGAATGGAGTGAGCAGAGAAATAAGTGAATTTAGTTTACAAGGGCACCAATGAGTGGTACCTGGTGACCTTTCCCCACTCTCTAACATGCCTTCGTCTTATACTCCCTTTTCCCTCCTTCCATAGGTTTCTGCTTTCTCCTTTATTCTTCTTTTTCTCTGTCTCATTATTATTTCAAGCAGCCTGTGCTTTGGGCACCTGAAGATAAGACAGATGCTCTACAAGTAGTTTTCCTGGCCCAAAAGGTCAGTAGCCATGAAATCTAGGTTTCCTCGATGCATACCTTGTAGTGCATCACAACATCTCTCAGAAATAAGTGGGCCACTCTTCATGTACAACAATGAGATTTGGGCTCATTAAGAAGAGATCTTAATCACCCCATATGCTAAGCAATCAAGGGTGGGAGTGGAGTGCCCATGGTCATTCTAGCTGTTCGTTCAGGGTCCACCCTCCAACTCCCGCAGGGCAGGGAGGAAGAGAACTTCTCGAATGCTATGGATTTTCCACTCCAGTGGAAAGCTGTTTTGGCATCTTTCCAAAGTGTTTCAGAGACTATTTGGTCTTCCTAAATAAACAATCAACTCGAAGACAGTGATCACTGATTTATTTTATTGGCCATTACTGAATATAATATAAATCCAACATCAGGACAGTTTCTGGGCAATTTTAAGTGATCTCCTCCTTCCCAAACGCAAATAATACAAATACCCAAAAAGTATGGAAGTAAATGGCTATAAATAAGTGAATTCTAAATCACTGAATAGCTGTTACTTTGTCTGAAGTAAATAAGAGAAAAAAACAATAGGAGGCCTATGAGTAACACAACAGAGCAAAAGAAAGGGAAGAGTATCCAGAAGACTCAGAGAAGAGCACACCTTTGAAAATGACTGAATGCAACATCCAGAAGAAAAAATATTTTAAAAAGTTTAACATTCATAATAGAGAACAAGAGGGCAAAGCTTCTGCACAACCGAAGTAGGAGCAGAACATCCTAAGCACAGAACAAGTTGGGATGGAAAAATAACCAAAGAGGAAGAATTACAAAGAAAGCACAAGGAACTGTGCTTCAAAGATCTATTAAGGTCAAACCCTGGTTCCACCATTTACAAGGAACTTATATGTCCTCATGAAAAGCCCAACCTCCCAGATGCCCCAGCCTCCCAGATTGTAACTCATCTCTTAGGGTTCCTGAAAGGATTAAATTTTAAAATATATAGGTGAGCATGTCATTTAGATGGAGTTCTCTGTAACAATGGCTTCCCCTAAATCCTGATCATTGTGCTTATTCCACCTCTAAGAGGTTTGCATTCTTGTTGAATATGTTTCTACCCATTCAATCCTTTTCCTCCTTCAGAGGTTTATCAAAAGGCATATCTCCTCTGAGAAGCCCAGGATGATTTCTCCCTTTCTGACCTCTCACTGCAATTAGTGCTTTCATTAAAGCATTGTAATACTTGAAATAGTCTACCTTATGTGAATCTCTGAACCATCAGATATAAAAGCCCAAAGAGAACTTTTCTGAAGTCAAAGCCTGTGTACTTGTATATTTTTTATATCCTCCAGAATGCTGGGAAATTTTAAACTCAATAACTTAAACTGGGCTCTCTGGCTATAAAGAACAAATAGGAAGGGTCTCACCAGCTTCCCAATGGCTACCTGCTGGGGAGATCCTGGCCTCCACATTCACAATCTGTAGAACCATCTTCGCATGACTCCCAAAAGCCAGCAAGAAGGGAAAGAAATACTAAATGTCAGCGACCACAGGAGTAAATGGTTAACTGGGGTTTATAAAGGGAGAGAGAAGGATATTCGTGGGTTTTGTTGTATTTCTAATCTCAGGGTAAACCTGGCCATAGGAGACTAGTTACCAGTGTATAAGTTTGCTGAATTCACGGGTAATTCTAAACACATCCCATTCTTACCTATATTGTGCTTGAAAGTGGCTTTGCACAAAGCTTTGACCTAAAGAGAGCTGAGCCGATGGTGACAGGAGGTTCTCAGAGGTTTTACTGGTTTCGGGCTGAAGCTGCAAAGAAATGAGGAAAGAAAGCAAATTAGATACACCTCCCTTCACTCCACTGCTTGCATACCATCGAGCCCCGGCCTCCTCCTGGGCCCTCATCCCCACTTTCTGGGCATGGACTCTGCAGAACCTGGACCTTCAATGTTGCCTTTACCATAATTCACTTTCCCATCTCTTGACTTCCCAAATTCCCTGGGAGAGAGAATGTATTGAAAGAACTGAAGCATGAACCTCGGTGAACACTCACACATACTCACCCAGGCTCACTGACTACCCTGTTCTTTATCTCCAACCTGCTGGGCCTCATGTGTCTAGATGCCACCTGTACATTTCACTTTGGTGCTCCGATGACTTCAAACACATCCACACGAAATCTTCCCATCCTCTACCTACTAAACCATTTCTGTCCACATTTTTCAGTAAGCCAGTCTTCTTCACATGACCATCTTTCTCAGACAAACTACCTTGCACCTTAGAATAACACATAAGCTCCTTTGCTCCACACATCGGTCCTGTTGTATCCCTCTTTGCATTCCCTTATGTATTAGTTTCCTGTTGTTGCTGTGGTTAGAATAACACATAAGCTCCTTTGCTCCACACATCAGTCCTGTTGTATCCCTCTTTGCATTCTCTTATGTATTAGTTTCCTATTGTTGCTGTGGCAAATTACCCCAAACTGGTGGCTTAAAACAACAGAAATTAACTCTCTCACAGTTCTTGACACCAGACATTCAAAATCAGTATCACTAGCCCAAAATCAAGGTGTTGGCAAGGCCACACTCCCTCCGAACATTCCTTGCCTCTTCCAATTTCCTATGGCTACAAGAACCTCATGGTTTGTGGCCACGACACTCTGGTCTTTAAGGCCAACATCTTCAAAGAGCCAGGAAAAAGGAACACATGTGAAGTGCTTGGGTTCAAGTGTACCAATGTCTGAATTTTAATTTAAAATACATCAAAAAAAAAAAAAAATAAGATGAGGGAAAAAGAAGATGGAGTGAAGAGTAGACAGAGGGATGGATGGATAAATATGTGATAAAGCAATTTTAGTAAATATAAATTACAGAATCTAAGTGGGTCGGTATGAGGAGTTCACTGTATAATTAATTTGACTTTTCTGTATGCTTGAAATTTTCCATAATAAAATAGTGAGACAAACAAGAGTGACAAATACTTGGAATGGTCGCTCTTATTTGTCCTACTATTTTATTAAGCCCAATTTGACCAGAATACAGGATATACAAAGCAAAGGAGAAAATAGGTCTGGAGAGAGTCTGGAGCTACATTGGGTGGGGCCTTCAGTACCCTAATGACTGTAGAGCACAGTACCAGGGTTAAAAAATGAGACTCTGGAGTCAGACAGTCTGAATTCAAATCCCTGTGCTGGTACTTGGCTGTTAGGGTTACTTGACCTCTGATCCAGCTAAACAACTTTCTTAATCTCTTGCTCCAAGGTTTCTCAACCCTAATAAAAGGATAATAAATGATATATAGTAGGAGCTTTGAAAAATGAAAAAGAAGAATAAACTCAGACACCCAGTGTATGCAGCTCATAACTGAGCACCTGATTGGGGAGCAGAGGGAGAAAAATGAAGGAGATAAACAGGACCAACTCCAAGCTTCCAATCTGGTGCCTGGAGAATGTCTGATCAGAAGAGTCAAAAGCAGTGTGTCAGGGAAGGACATCCACACCCAGGATTATCCACGTCCAGGCAGAGACATCTAACAGCAGGCAGATGAAGGGCTCAGATGAGGGAGAACTCAGAAGTAGAGCAGAAACGCATTTTTGGCTGTGCAGGGTTCACTTCTCCTCTTTGGTAGTAGCACCCTTTGGAACACTGAATTCAGCCCATGGAGAAGTGGGGAAGGCTCTTTAATCAGGGGTACTGCTGTCCCTTTCCAAAGGACAGGCATATGACGCAAGCTAAACTGATGAGATATTCCTGCCCTGCATGGGAATCATGAGCAGAGTGACCAAAAGGCTAAAAACAGTGCTTCTAGCAGTGAGTCCAGGCCAGAGCTGTTCCTGCCACTGAGACAGCCCCACAGCTGCCTGGTTCTCAACGGTCCCAAGCCTGGTTCTTCAGCCTTCCATTTGAATCTGTGTGCCGCTCCTTGGCCTTCTCATAAGTTCCCATCTTGTTTGAGTCAGCTGAAGACCTCACAATGATAGAGGCTGCGTCTGCACCAAGGTGATAATGTAGCACTGGGGTCCCCAACTCCAAGGCCGTGGACCAGTATGAGTCTGTGGCCTGTTAGGAACCAGGCCGCATAGGAGGAGGTGAGCAGCAGGCAGCGAGAGAAGCTTCATCTGTATTTGCAGCTGCTCCTCAGGGCTAGCATCACTGCCTCAGCTCTATCTCAGATCATCAGGCATTAGATTCTCATAGGAGCACTGGTCCCTGGTGCCAAAAAGGTTGAAGACTGCTGATATAGCATGTTGGGAGCGGCAGTGGACAGGATCACCCAGGGATGGGGTATAGAGGCTGGGGCGAGGGGCAGCAGAGGGTCATTCACAAAGCATCGACTATGAGGTCAGACCAGGCTAGCTCTGCTCTGTTAGCCAAGTGACCCTGATCATCTCTCTGACCCTCGTTCCACATCTAAAAGGAATAGAAGTATCACATCCACCTCATGGGGCCATCATTAAAATCAAAAGAGATGATGTATATATCCTGACACATAGTGAGTACTTAATAAATGTTAGCTTCCTGGTCCTTTTCCCAGCCTCATCCCTTTCTTAGTTCTTCAAGAGTGGTGTTTTCTGTAAGATAAACTGCCGAAAAGATTGCTTGTGTGATAGTGTCCATAGGATAGTAAAAATATGTCCTTTTTGCCAGATGAAAATATTTGAGAATCATTACAGTTACAGAGAAGAAAGTGATCCTTGTTTTCTATTCCAGTTTCAATAAATCTAGCTATATGGCTTTCATATGTTTTGAAACAGAAATAACCTCAAAAAGAAAAATTGTTCAGAGTTATACAGAGGACAGATCCTCTCCTTCCTGGAAAGGGAAAATGAAGTTTTGTGCCAAATAATCCCCACAGCCCTGCTCCTTCCCTTCAAGCATTGGCAGCCAGGCCTCCACAGGTGGCCCAATTTTCTGAGAGCAAATTTCAAGAGAAGCTTTGACCCCAGACAGAGGAAAAAGATATTTTCTGCTTTCAATCAGGTCAAATTAAGAGCCAGGCAAGTTCCTCTCTCTGGCAAACAGCCACCTCAGTTCTGGCCCAGTCATAACGTACTCCTAACATGCTTGGCCCATTAAAGAAACCAAAAATAGCCAGTATGACCAAGAACAATGAGCAAGGGGAAAAGGGACCTGAAATCAGGCTGAGTGGTTGGCAGGCCCAGGCAGGTAGGGCACAGTCAGCCACACAGGAGTCTGGATTTTATTCTAAGTGCCATAGGAAGCCACTGGAGGAATTTAAGCAGGAGAGTGACAGGATCTTTTTTCCTTTTTAAAAGATCACTCTGGCTACAATGTGGAGAATATATAGTAATGCGGCATATTGGAAACTGGAAGACCAATTATGGCAGCTTTTACATGGGTCTTGAAGTTGTTAAGAAGAATTATTGGCAGGCCCTCTTGGCTTAAATAAACTCAATGTTATCTTAAAGAAAGGTTTGGGAGTCATGCACCATGGTTGGGAATAAAGGCTCTCACCAGAAAGGATGGGGGGGTGCTTTGGTTCCCCAGGGGATATTTTCCAATGTCTGGAGACATTTTTGGTTATCAGTCACAACTGGGGGTCTACTGGCATCTACTGGGTATAAGGATGCTACAAACGCTGCAATGTGAAGGACAGCCCCCATGACAAAGAATTGCTGGGCCCCAAATGTCAAAAGTGCTAAGGTTAAGAAACCCTGTTCTAGAGTTGCATTTCCTAGATTGGCTCCTGGCTCTCCCCTGTACTTGCTGTGTGACTTGGGGCAAGTTACTTAACCTCTGAAGTTATCTTCCCCACCCTTAAGCCCAATGCCTTTTCCCCCACCAAGGGACTAAGAGGAAGATTAAAGGCAATTTAGAAGGCTGTTGATCCCTTCTACATTCCAGGTAGAAAGAGCTGCCTGGCACAGCCAGAGAGCTAAAGGAGGGGTAAGCAGGACATGAGGCCTTTCATATGCAGCCAGCGAAAGAGGCAGGACAGGCTTCCTCTCACCACCTGGTGGGGAACTGAGAAGGCACAAGGCACTCATGACAAGGAAAGAGATCCAATATGGTAGCTTTGAAATAGACTCAGGTTCAATTCTTTTTCCTCCAAGAAGTTGAGTGGCCTTGGACAACTTACTTAACCTAAATTCCCGATAACTATAAAACATGAGCTGTCCTTACAAATATTAAAGCATGGTAACTACATAATTTATTCAACCATTCAAGAGCCTACTGGGTGTCTTCTGTGTGTCGGTAGCAAAACAAATCATGAAAAGCATCAAGTTAGAAGCATGGCACATAACAAATATTCAATAAACAGTATCTTTAAAAAATTACATAATTCTGATTTCAAAATGTGCTCACTCTAAGATTATGGAATATACAGTGTAGTAGACATGTTTACCTGCTCAGCATTCCTTTCCTTAGGAAAGCAGCCCTGACAGAACCTAAAAAACGGCCTCCTTGGTCATGTGACTTGGGTGGCGTTAACCCCTATCCCTCCAACACACACATAACACATGCCCATGAGACCCAGGTGTGCCCACACAGACTATTCCATTCTGCTGGCCACCTGCCCAGCAATGGACATGTGAACCACACTGGACAATTATACTCTTCTCTGGGCTTTTTCTGGAATTCCAAGTGTTAAAGACCATGTGAGCATTGCAGGTGTCCCTCTTGTCCCCGTGTGAGCAGAGACGGTCTGAGAATGAAGCCAGAGACAAGAGAGAGAGCGCCAAAGACCTGGTGACATCATCTGAGTCCCTGGATCCAGCCTTACCTGAAGCTAGTCAATCCTTGGATGTGCAAGCTATAAAAGCCAATAAATGCCCTTTGCTCAAGTTGAATCAAGTTAAATTTATGTCACTTGCAACTAAAAGGGTCTGAATAAGATAAACAGAAAATCACTGTAGATAAAAATCACCAATAATCCCACAACCTCTGACTTGTGGTCCTCCCAGTTTCTTATGTGGTGATGTTTTTGGTTTGGTTCATTTGTGTGTTTTGTGGGTGACTGGGGTGTTTTGGGATTTTTTAAAATAAGAAAACAGGCTTTCAAGCAAGACCCCCTTGAACTTGAATCCTGATTCTGTCCCTTGTTTAGCTGCGTTGCTTTTGGAAGTCTACCCAACCTCTCTGATTCTTGGTTTACACACATATAAAATGTGGATAATAACCTTAGCACTGCTCTGTAAATCACAACAGTTACCCACATTGTATACATCATTCCAAGGTGTGATCTGAGGAGTACAGAATACTGTACAACTGTTACTTCCCCTATCCCATGCAGAAGGCAACTTGCTGTCTTGGGCAAGAGGACCATTTTTGCACCTCCATCCAACTCTTAGCTTTTGATTACATCATATTGTTGTTTAAAATGGGTCTATTCTTATTTGAGACATATATGGTTCTGTTTACCTTTTCTTAAACTTGCAATTTGTCATTTTAAAAGAGAAAGAAGCATAGATAACAGCTGGCTGTGTGGACAAGTTAAAAATAATGACTCAGCTTTCTGAGTCATTCATTCTTTTTCTTTTTAATAAAACATTATATATATTTAAGGTATACAACATGATGATCTGGTACACATACAGATAGTGCAATGATTACTACCATCAAACTAACATATCCATCTCCTCACATAGTTACCTTTTTTGTGTATGATAAGAACACCTGAAATCTACTCTCTTAGCAAATTTTCAGTATTATTAACTACATTCATCATGCCATATTCTTTATTACTCTAGAATGACGGGCTCCAAGCAAATAATGAAAGGATGGGAATTGATTCATGAGAGAGATGGGAATAAAGTGTCCAGATTTAAAACAAGCAATAACACTGGTAAAGCAGTTCTCATAGCTGCATTGGATCAGTACTGAGATACATCAAAAGTAATATGTGATTGATTACCAAAGATTGGGAAACATTTTTTAAATTAAAGATGTTGTTATAATAACTTGGCTCACTCTTCGTATAATATCCACTTACTTTTATTTTCTTAAGTGAGAGATAAAAGGATAGCATTAGAGCAGAACCCACCATGTATATTTAGCAAAGCCCCATAGAGAACATAACTAATTATCAATTAACTGGAGCTATTACAAATGTTTATAGTGCTTTCCTACTCTCAAAGGTTTGAAGTTTCATCAAAATCTGGAAATGCTAGGTACACATCTACAAAGATGTACCATTCCTCCAGTGTCATGAGAAAAAAGAATGGGAATTGATGCTCTGTAGAATACAAAACAGAAAACGCAATGGTAGAGTTAAATGGTACCACCTGAAAATAATAAGTGGTGGTAGTCATGGCCTCATATGATCACACTAATGCACAGAATATTGACAAAAATGAGATTTTTCAAAATGTAAGCCAAAAAGAAGCCCTATTCATGATATCACTGGGATTAGAGAGGACGAAAATACTGCAGTGGAAGAAAATGCATTGTCTACAACAAACAGAGCTAAGAGAAAGGAGCAGGGAACGGCACTGTGTACACACGAGCCAGAATCCACAGGAATCTTAGAATCTGAATTTCGAGATTCAGTTTTGAGGAGCTGAGTAAATATTTAGAGGAAAAAAGAAAATTATACAATGTGTTTCTAAGAGTGACTGACCTTCTCGGACCCTGGCGCTCGGGTCGAGCCCTCCAAGTCCTCGTGCACACGATCCAGCAGCCAGAGCAGGAACTCCAGGGCGTCATGCTGGGAATTGCCTCGGAACTGAGAGCCATACTTGGAAACTGCATTCTGAAAGAAAAAAAAGAAAACCAGAGGGTCCGTCTGGCCCTTCCAACAACCAAATCAGGGCATAATGGCTCTAGGTCTACTAGTAGTCGCTCTTCAGCCCTGCCCTGGGACAACATGGTAACAATACAGGATGAGAAATGGTCTTTCCTCTGAAAACCTCCCCTTTTGGAGCAGTGTCCAGATGCTATAAAGTTTCTCTGTATAGGAGAAGGTGCCTTTTTTTCAAGAAAGACTACTAAAATATAGCCTGTCCTTTGAAAACCACAGGGTGGTCTGTGTTGAATATTTTGATTCTGTTGACCATCTGTCCTCCCTGAAGCTCTCATCCCTTGTTAGATGGGGCACAGGCTCCTTGGTCCTCCTCTGTCAGTCTATTTTCATGCTGTCTCCCTCTATTCACTGCCCCAGGGTAACAGCTTCTTGCCTTACCCTCTCCCTCGGTGATTTCATTCACTATCATAACTTTAGCTCTCTCTCTCTCTGAATGACGCCCTGGCTCAGTGCAGTGGACTTCCTTAAATACTGTGCACAAAGCTACCTTCATCACCTCTTCTAATATATGTGAAATCTAAGTCCAAACTTCTCTTTGTGCGGTGAGATTACAAAACAGTTGATCATTTTCAACCTTCGTTCCTTTAATAAATATCAGTTGGGTGCTTATCACGTGCCAGGTATTATTCTCTGGATGGGGACACAACAGTGAACAAGGCATACATGATCCCTGCCCTCGGGACACTTATACTCCCTGTGCCTTTTGCACTGTCCTATTAAATTGTCTAACAACTTTACCATTTTCTGTGTAAATGCATATTCCAGCTTTTTTAAAAGTTTATTTCAAAGGGTAATATATGCACATACTTTAAAAAAAGAATTCAAAATATAAAAAAGGGCAGTAATGAAAAGTCTTCTTTCTACTTGACCCCATTCCTGTGTACCCCTTCACAAGGGGAGGCCACGCTTAGCACTTTCTAATCACCTTTCCAGGGATTTTTTTTTTTTTAATGCATGTGCAAGCATGAGCGTCTGAGTGTAAGCGAATCCCCTTGTCTGTGTGTGTGCGCACAGTAGATATGGTTGGTTGTCCCACCCGAGACTGCAGAGCCAGGCATTAGGCCTCCTTGCACCCAGGTCTGTTTTTCACTCACGCCCACCAAAGGGAGCAGTCTGAGCAAGACTGTGGATGCAGACAATTGTTACCACTGCCAATCAAATCCAATGGCCTGGGATTTATTCTTTTTCTTTCTTTTAATATTCCCTTGGAATTTAAAGAAAACTATAGGAGGAGATGAAGCAAAATTCAAGATGAAGCAAAAGTCTGGCTCTCTGGAAGGTCTAGTTCCTCCAGGCTTCTCTGCACTTTGTAAGGCTGCCAGATTTAGCAAATAAAATGAATAACGTTTGTAGTATAAGTTTGTCCCATACAGTATCAGTATTTAGGATACTAAAAGGTTGTTTATCCGAAATTCAAATTTCACTGGGCATCATACATTTTACCTGGCCACCTTACCCCCCAGCCATCCTCAGACCTGTATCCTTAGTACCAACATTCTTTCTTAGGGAGCAGCTAGTCCCTCCAAATTCAAATCTCTATGATCAGCTCTTCCTCTTAATGTCGATGTCCCCTTCCAGATTCTCTCTCACACTCACATAAGTGCATGGTCAAGCATTCTGGATTCTGGCTTCCAAATGGTTTCTGCCCCGCCCCTGCAGTAGAGTCCCATCCCCACTGTTAAGTCCCAACTATTGCTTCTCAGATGATAATATCTATTTACAAAGGAGCCTATTCCCCAAGATCTCTTCCTGCTGGCCCGCTACCTGCAGGGCAGAAAAGACCCATTTTCCTACAGCCCCACAAGATAATGCCATGCCCCTACTCCAAACCCTTCCTGACTCTCTTACCACCTAATAGTCCAAACTTCTCTGGACTGGTCCCATCCGTGTCTCTCACCACTCTCTCATGGGTTTCAAAGCTCCAGCCACTCAGGTGTATTTTCCCACTTCAAAAATCCATACCTTTATATTTTTACTTCTTTCCGTGTGAAATCCATTTCCTTACTGCTAATCAAGCAAATCCTTTAAAACTGACTCTCTCTTCATGTTAGCCTGGCTATAAAGCCATACATACAACCTTTCCAGAAGGAATTTAACAACTTCAAGAAGACAGACAAGATAGGGTCTTAAAAATGTTCCCCTATATAAACACAGCACAGTTGGCCCTTGAACAACACGAGTTTGAACTGCATGGGTCCACTTATGCATGCTTTTTTTTCCTCAATAAAAACTGTAAATGTATTTTCTTGTGATTGTCTTAACATTTTTTCATTAGCTTACTTTATTGTAAGAATATAGTATATAATGCATGTAACATGCAAAAATATGTTAATCGACAATTTGTTATCATCAGTAAGGCTTCCAGTCAACAGTAGTTAAGTTTTGTGGGAGTCAAAAGTTATACTTGGATTTTTGACTGCACAGGATAAGTGTCAGCACTCCTAATCCCAGTGTTGTTCAAAGGTCAACTGTAATTCCACCTTAGAGAATTTAGACTAAGGAATGAGAGATACAAAGTTATCTCCAAGTATCAAAGTTATTTGGGGAAAGCGTGTGGCACATTCATATAAGATGGCCTTAAAAATTATGCTGAGGAAACACTAATGAGAGAGAAAATAAATTATCTTTTCATTTTAAAAAAAAAAGTGAAAAACTATCTGAGATTGTTTTATATATATTTGTAGAAAGATAAAAGACCAGAAAATATAAGGCAAAATATTAACAAATGGTCATCATAGAAGGATGGGACCATAGGTGGTTTTTTAATTCTCATTTGTACTTTGCAAATTTTTTTACAGTGAACACTGTTCTTTATTGGTCTCTTTCCAATTACAACAGTATCTATCTGGTATTTTCCAGAATTTTTTAAATAATGCGACCTACTGATTCCTACAAAGGACATTCCCATAGAAAGTCCATTGAAATGTGACTAGAATTGCATTAAAGCTAAATGCTAACTTGGGAGGGAAGAATGGAAATATCTGGTATTTCTACCCTACACCATGGCGTAGCTCTATCTGTGTGCATGTCTGTCCTCTCAAACATGAATAATTTTTAACGTATTTATTATTTAAATTATTCCTAGTTGTTTCATATTTCTGATTGTTTTTATGAATGAAATCTAATATTTATAATGGTATAAATGGTTACTTATTTTAACTCTCTATCTTGCATCTGACCTCATTAGTGACCATGGTAATTCTAAAATAAAGCTTTCTAGAGCCATTTGGTAATTTTCTTTCTGTTCAATATTTTTTACTCCATTTCCATTTCATGTCTTACGTACTGTTTTGTCAAGAACTTCCAAAACATAAGAATGATGATGGCATCCTTGTTTTTAAAAAAGTAGTGCACCTCTAGTATATCACTTGAGGCATAATCTATGTCTAAAATCAGAGATCTCAAATCGATCCCCAGGCACATAAGCTAAGATAAATTCCAGATGGCTGAAATCCTTAATATAACCATAGGAAAACTAGAAACTCATAAAATACAATATTTATCAAAGGGATGATATAAATATAAAACTTCCAGTATCGGGATAGGGAGAAGGAGAGAGTTTGGAGAAAATATTTGCAGAAAATACGACAAGGGTTGAGAAACTTATAGAAACAAGTAAAATGACATTAAAACCAAGGCAGAATAAATAAATGACATAAACAGACAATTACAAGTGCAGTCTTACAACTAGTAAGAAATGTGGAAAAATCCTATATCTCATTCCTAGTCAAAGAAATAACTGAAATCATACAAGCAGAGAGTAAAATAGTGGTTAACAAGGGGTGAGGGGTGGGGACGTAGGAGGGGTATTGTTTAAGGGTACAACCTTGCAACTCAATAAATAAGACCCAGAGACCTAACACACAGTACAGTGATTATAGATAACAAAACTGTATTATAGACATTAAACTTGAGACTAGGTTTTAATTGCCTCTAACACTAGAAGAAATGATAATTATGTGACATGAGAGAGGTGTTAGCTAACGCTACTGGCAATCACATTGCAATATAAATATATCAAAGCAATATGATGAACAGTAAGCCCCCTTATTCTCAGTTTTGCTTTGCATACTTTCAGTTACATGAGGTCAACCGAAGTCCAAAAATATTAAATGGAAAATTCCCAAAATAAACAATTCGTAAGTTTTAAATTGCACTCCATTCTGAGTAGCATAATGAAATCTTGCACTGTCCCACTCCATGCCACCCAGGAGGTGAACCATCCCTTTGTCCAGTGAATCCATGCAGTATATGATCCCCACCCATTAGTCATTTAGTAGCTGTCTCCATTATCAAATCTACTGTCTCGTATCTCAGTTCTTGTGTTCCTCACACTTATAGTAGCCTAAGGCTGTGTCACAATACCTGTGTCACTTACCTCACTTCACCTCATTGCATAAGCATTTTATCACCTCCTGTCATTAGGACAAGAAGAGTGAGTACAGTACAATAAGATATTTTTAGAGAGGCCACTTTCACATAACTTTTATTATAATATATTGTTAAAATGTTCTATTTTATTATTATTGTTGCTAAGCTCTTACTGTGCCTAATTTGCAAACTAAACTTTACCATAGGTATGTGTATAAAGGAAAAAATATAATATATATAGGGTTTAGTACCACCTGCAGTTTCAGGCATCCTCTGGGGGTTTGGAACATATTCCTCACAGATAACAAGGGGGCTGCTGTACATCTTAAACTTACACCATGTTCTATGTCAAATATAACTCAATTTTTGTAAATGGGTGCATTTCATTATACATAATTTATACCTCAACACAGTTGATTTAAAAACCAAAAGAACATAAAAATAACAAAATGGTCATCTTTGCTTTAACCATGTAATTTCACTTTAAGGAATTAAGCTTATGGAACCAAACAGAGCTGAGGAAAATGATTTAAATATAAAAATTTTCAAAGCAGTGTGATAACAAAAATAGTACAGTGCATAAATGTCTCCATAGGGATTGGTTCATTTAATAAAATATTACACGATCATTAAAAATTAAATTCTGTAGAATATTTTAATGACCAGGAGAAAGTCTTATAATAGTTTTTAAAAAGGCAGGGTCTAAAATGAGAATTTCCAATTGTTTGTGTATTCTTTGAAACACATCAATGTTTATGATGATTATCTCTAGAGATGGTTATCTCTAGTGGCATTCCAGATCTTTTTTCACATTTTCACTTTCACATTTTCAATTTTTATAGTATACACATATTTAATTACATCATTAGGAAAACCAAGTACTGTAGATAATACCATGAACAGAATATTTTAAATGTATTTATTCATTTGCTGTTGAAACAAAGAGTGGTCCTGGTGTCTCCAGGAGGCTGGGTGACTCAGGGCTCAGGAAGGGGGTGCACTGCAAACCCACTCTGTGTGCATGTCTGGAGTCAGATAACTCACTCTAGCATGCTGGTCCTTCTCAATTTCCTCCCTTCCTCTGTCTAAAGCTAAAAATCACTCCTGAAGACCAAACACCTTTCCAAAAACTTCTGTGGCTTGTCCCCTACGAATTCTCCAGCTTCTTCTCCCTAGCTCCCACTGAGTCACATAGGCTTTCATTAATTCATTTAACCATTCATTTATTCTGCCTAGCTCCTCAGCCCCAACCCCATCAGTGATTGGCACTGGAATACACTTTCCCACACTCCTACCTACATCCTCTCCTGGGAAGCCTTCCTGCCTCTCCTCACTCCACCTCTCCCAATCAAATCACATTCTCCTGCCAGAATTACAACAACTCTTTGTATTTTTATTTTCTGGCATTTGTCGCCAGCTCTAAATATGTGCCTGTGTGATTATTTCATTACCATCCAGCTCTCTCGCTGGACCATAAGTTCCTGGAGAGCAGCTCCAAAATTAGGTTTCACACTCATCACTCATGTATTCCATGTGCCCGTTATAGTGTCTGAACATTCAAGAAATACTTGTTGGATAAATGAATATTTCTTCATCTGTAAAATAAGAGGAGCTCACCTAGATTTAAATCAGCAAGGTTTAAAACCCGGGATTCTGAATTCTCCACTCTCTCCAAGTCTGGCTACCCAGAAAGTTCCGGGAAACCCCTGATTATGTCACCCTCATTAACATATTAACAACTTGATTATCCTTCCATTCCCCAAGGCTCATGGGGAGCTTCCAGGCCTTAGGGGTTTTGGAGCAGGAGACAGATAGGAAGTCCTGGTGAGTCACTGAGGATAATTAGTAATTTGGAAGAATTTTTTCAAGCTACTCCTGCCTCTCCCATCCCTGCAGTAACTGGATGAAAATGTATCTAGCATGAGAAAAGTACATAAAGATTACTTTTTTCCCTCCTCCTAGGTATCTGCAGATGAAGAGGTGTAATAATAGAATAATGAAAAGTTCCTTGGAGCTAGGCACTGTTTTAAATGTGTACATATAACTCATTTATTCTTCATAAGGCTATACTATATAAGGTAGGTACCATTACAGTTCCGCTTTACAGATGAGGAAAGCTGAGGAATGGCTAGATTTGGAAACTTGCTCAAGTTCACAAAGCTCCAGAGACCTTGCTCTGACCCGCTATACAATACTGCCTCTCACATTTAAAAAACAAATGTTACCAAAAAGAGATAATGATGTCCATTTAACTCACTGATTCCTGCAGCACAGTATTTCACTAGTGGAAGCAGTAGAGAGGAAGGTGGGGCTTGGCATCCACTTGGGTCATTTGGGCAAGGACTGCTTTCTCAGGCTGAAACTCAAGAGCGATGATGCTTGTGGAATGAACACTGACAGGTTCCCTCCTCCCCCAAGAACAACAATCACTAGTCTATGGGGAGCTTCAGCTCTCTGCCCAGAGCTGTGGTTTTTTAAGTAGGAAGCAAGCCATGTGCATCAATTATCAGGAACTCTTAAATCCAACTGGGACTCCAAACAAACGCCCAGCTTTAACACTGGGTGAAATGATACACATAACTTCCAAAGCCTCATGACCCTGCAGCATCCCAAGTAGACCATGATCCTGGGGACAATGGATGCAATCCCGTGCTAACGCATCCTAGGGGATTTAATTTGCACTAAACAAAGGATGTCATCTCCGATAAAGCACGCCCACTGTCTCTACTGGGGATTCAGCATAGTACCTGGCACACAGGTTCTGAGCTTCCATTGGGCTTAGAATAAAATCCAAACTCCTTACCATTGCCTCCAAGCCCGTACATGATCTGGTCAACCTACCTAAACCCCACTCTGGCTGGGCTCCAGCCACTCTATTTTCCTTCGGTGCCTACAATTCTCACCTCCTTCAGGCCTGTGCCTATACTCTCTCTACCTGGATTATTCCTAGATCTTGGCCTGGCTGAGTCCTCATCATTCAGATCTCAACTAAAGAATCACCTCCTTCCTCCTTGGCCTTGGCCTTCAAAGTCCGACGCCCCACCCAGGAGCCCTGTAACTATCCCTGGCGTTAAAACACTGCCTGGCCCACAGACCTACAATACTTTCACAAATGTTTGCTGAAAGCAAAAATGCTAAACACATTCCTCAAATCTGTCAGCTCCCTCTACCCAACCCCTCAAAATATCTGTGAGGAATTACTTCATAAAGAAAACGTATGCGAATGATAGCACAACAAATCAACTCAAAAATAAGGGCGGTCAACTGAAGGAGAACTGGTGAATGCCATCTAAAGAAGGCTCCAGGAAAACCCTTTCCTTATAGAGCACCCACTTCCCAAGAAGCGAAACCAGAAGGGCCAGAGCAAGGCTGCCGCCAAGGGGCGAAAGCGGTAGGCGGCAAGGCGCCGCTGCCTACCTTGAACTCCGCGGAAAGTTGGGGCGTGTATTCGCGTGTCCACAGCGCGCGCACTAGCGCCGCCAGCTGCTCGGTGACCTCGGCACGGCCGGGCGCCGCCCGGTAGCGCCCCAGCGCCAGGAACTCAGCCAGCAGGTCGGTGTTGCTGAGACACTGCACCACGGCGTTCATGAAACAGGTGTTGCCGTGGTTTTTCAAGCCCTGCGTGCCCGGGGGCCGCGCCCCGTCGCTGGCGGAGAGCTGGGACTGGGGTCCCGGCTGGCGCTCCTCCCCGGGGCTCCCTGGAGCGTCTGGAGCTGGGGCCGGCGCGCAGGCAAAGCCCCCTTCACCGTCGCCATCGCAGTGTCCCGGCTGGGGCCGAGGCGGCGAGTCCTCGGGGCGGGAGCGGCTGCCCAGTGCCAGCAGGAAGCGGCTGAGCAGGCGGCGCAGGGAGCGGCGGCGACGGGGCCGGGGCGCGGGCCGCCCCTCTCCTGCCGCGGCCTCTGAGCCCGGCTCCATAGCTCCCGTCGGCGCACCTCCAAGAGTGGAGCCCCAAGGCCGGGAGCGGACTGGCCGCTAACAGGCCCTTACAGCCCTGGACAGGCAACCCGGCTCAGGCTACCTGCGGGCCAGGTGTGTCGGGCCGGGCGGAGGCGGAGCCAAGGGCGGGGCCACCCCGCCCCGCGCGGGAATCCGGCCGCAGGTTCCGCCCCAGGGCAGCGCTGGGCCACCCACCCCCGCACCCGCGGCACGGACTGGGAATAAAACCCTGGGAGTCGTAGAGTTCACGTTCCCCTCCCTATCTTACCTCTTGTAAACCAACAGGCCTGAATTTAACCTCTGCTCCTTTTCCCTGCAGGCTTTCAAGCCGGGGAAATAATAGAGGAATGATAAATTTGAAAGCGCCTAGTAAATTGCAAAGTCCTGGCTATTTCTCAGTTTCTTGTAATTACGACCAGGTGAATATGAAGAAGGGGAAAGGAAGACGCTCCAAAGGGCAGCCTCTTGAGTGGTGAGAGACGCGCACTGCGAGCTGTGAAGAGGTGGGGGGCGCTTTTGTGTACAGGTGATTCTTCCGCAGAATCACTCCTTCCAGCCTTTTTGCCCCTCAGGGGAAACAGAGACTTTGCCGCGACCCGCCATCCTAGGACCGGAACTCGAAGCCGCGTGTTACTTTGCGTGAAATAACCAAAATGGTTATGGTTTGTTTTTTAAAACTGCCGACTAGGTTAGAGTCATTTTCCAAAAGTCTTAAAAGGCTTAATCATCTTCGCTTTAACTGGTGGAGAAACGGAATCAGAGAGGTTAACGCAATATACAGAGGCCGCAAGGCCAGTAAGCAAAGAAACTGGAACTCGACCTGGGTCTGTGGACTGCCAACCCCACAGTTTGGCTCGTTCTAACCTCTGTAGTGTATAGTATTTACTTACCAGGAAGTTTTCTGGATCTAAGACGCACCCCCTACGCGGTCACCCGCTCTCTCCTAAACGCAAAATCCTTGATGAATTGTTGCCCAATCAGAATTGGCTTGGCCTTGCTTGGCCCTTGATTACCTGGGTAACTCTACCGGCCTCTGCCCACTTTATCCTGTAGCTGTTAGGTTTATAATTAATCAGGTGAAATCTTGCAAAATGAATTTCTCATCAATTTCTAGCTCGGAAAAAGATCAGCAGTATGCATTATTACATCAGTGCTCTGAAATGTTATTTGCTAAGTGATCATCGTTTATTAAATATCCACCTTGATATATCAAATAAGGCAGCAGCAAGTCACCAGATGCCAAAAAAAAAAAAAAAAAAAAAAAGCGTTAGTTAAGAATAAAGGATATGCTTAGAACAAAAGACCATACTTTTCCTTGGGGACTGTTTCTGGAAAGTGTCATTATTTAACTTCTCTGGAAATGAATATCTGGTTGGACAATTACGACACAAGACCCATTCCCTGGTTCTTCTGATAGTAAGCACAGGAAAAATATTTTATGGCCAACTCCAAAAAAGCATTTATGAAATTTCATCCTTGATAATTACCCCAAGATCCTCAACAACACATATTTTCTTTGGCAAAAGCACTATGATTCATGTTTAACTCTACTCTGTCAGGAATTCTGCAGATGCCTTAATACATTATTTCACTTAATTCTCACAATAACTCTTTGATCATAGTTTAAAAGCAAATAACCTTTATTCTTGCTTTACAAAAAAGAAAACAGTGGCTGGGAGAGTTTAAAAAAAAACAAAAAAAACCCATCCATTATCTGGATTCAAACCAAAGTTTTGCCCCCTACAGCTTGACCAATGAGATGCTGATTAAGAAGAGATGCTGATTAAGAAGGTAAGCTCGCCTTCCTTATTTTTAGAGGATATCAGCAAAGCTGTCTGTGGACACACCATGAGGAAGGGCTATGGGTTTTGCAGAGTCGTAGAAAAGAAATTATGACAGGAAACCAACAAATGTGAATCTATTCATAATAAACTTTTAATTTACAGCTTGGACAAACTACTCTTGAACATATTTCAATTTTAATATGTAATTTAAGAACATAGAATGCATTCTATAAAGGAAAGGAAAATCTTTTTCTCCTTATTTGATGAAAATATTTTGAACAAAAACACAGATGTGAGAAATCAAAACCAATCTCAAAGTTATCTAAACTCAGCCTTCAATAGAACTGTGTGAATCAGGAGGTCTCCGTCGCTTCATGAGGCAAATGGGTATTTCCACCTCAAAATGGCTCCGTCGGCACTTACGCTAATGATGTACTGATTTCCTGGACTTATCCGAATGCGCGTGATGTTGCCACTGTGTCCAACCCCAACGTGAGTCACTTCACCCTCATTATAATCCCAAACTTTGACCAGATGATCATTTCCACCTGAAAAAAAAAAACATTTATATAGCATCACTGTAATAGAATTAAATAGCTCTAATTTCAAATAACTGGATCATTTTCAACATATTTCCCATGTGCCAACTTAAAGAAAGAAAAGTATGTCTTTATAATAACTCTTTTTCTTGATTATAAAAGTCTATGTTGTAGTAAATTTGGGGGGGGGGATAAAAGAGGTGATATCACCCTTGATCCTATGACCCAAAAATAACCACTAGTAACATCTTGGTTTAGTTCCTTCCAGTCTTTTTTTCTATAAGTGTACAGGTATAAACATATATCTGTGTATGTGACTGGGATCGCATCATATCTGGTTTTATGTCTTGTTTTCAATAAATGTTTTTGTGAAACTTTAGTTCATTGGGGACATTTATTTGCTAATATCCTAAGAGTCAAATAGCCTGACAAGAAATGTTATTGATATTGTTTCTATAGGCATGTTGTGTGGTACGTGACTCCTGGAAATGCTGACTTAATAAAAGCCTGGCATTTTAGACTTCGGCAAGAAATAACAAAGCAAGGCACACTGAACCGCCTGAGCCCTTTAAGGCCCATTTGTATCATCAGTGCCTTTCATAGAAAAAAAAAGCCAGCAATGTAAGGCTTAGCTTTAATTTGTGCCACAAAGGCTCCTGGGCAAACATTTCCTCTCATTGAAATACAGCTTCTGGATTTTACTCTTCCAGCCACACTGACTGCAGTGCTCAGGACTGAATCAAACCGTGTTGCCCTTTAGACCCTTTTTTTTGTCACTTTCAGTTGCCTCCTGCCTGGGAATTCCATGTTCCTATCTAAATAAGTCGGGCTTGGCTTTTTTTTTTTTTTTTCTTATTCCAGAACTCACCTGTGACAAAGTACACTCCTTCCACTGTGATATCCATACCATTAATTGACCCAGACAAGGAACCTTCCAGCTCTCTGATTACTGACCCATCAAATACTTCCCAATAAGCAATCTGTAATTCAGGAGAGAAGCATTAGGCAGAATTCAGCTCAGTGGAATCATCCACACACATGCTAACAAAAGATGGTTCTACTTTATATAGAAGGTAGCAAAAATGCATCATGGGTTGATATGTCTGCTGAAATTATAAATAGGCTAAAGCAGAGGGTGGATAAACCATTTTAATATTTTTAGTATTGGCTTTTGAATTTGCATTCTATTTAAAGAGATGTTGATATGCTGGTAAACCCGGATTGTGGCAGAAAGTGCTTTTGATCAGTCTAAGCAGATTGAGTCTGAAGCAAGCTGTAAAAGAAAAAGGAAAAGGTCATTGCATCCACTTTCCCGCATCTACCCTTGGATCAAGAAAGTGAAGCTTCATGCCTGATGGAAGGGGAAAACATTTCCCTTCTTCAGGTTGGGGAAAGAGCAATCCAGAAAGTTCTGAAGACTGGGCCTTACTGGCCCAGTTTATTAAAAGTCACTGGCTGTTTATTCCCAACTTTCTCTTCTGCCCCAGAGGAAAAAAAGCATTCCACAAGATGGAGTTTAAAGAAAAACTGATAATATCCCTCCCTTCTTGGGGGTAGACAGGAACTCAAGGGGAGAGATTTTTATACTTCTTGAACTTTGAAATTTATAAATGTACAGCCAATTCAAAAATAAAATTTCTTTCTAAAGAGTACCAGGAATCAGGAGTATGAACTTGGGCATGCATTTCACCCTTTTCTCTTTGTTTGATATTGATGGAAACTTGCTGTGTTCCAGTCATTATGCTAAGAATCTGTATTCCTCTGAATCTAGCTAGAAATTATGTGTGTGTGTGTGTGTATATATATGTATATATATATATCCACATATATATACACATATATATATACATACATAGAGAGAGAGATATATATATCTGTATAATTTCTGTCGATGCTTGATTTCTTTAACATAAAGTTCTGTTTTCATAGCGAAAACATAAAGGACTATAAAAGCCCACCAAAATCCTTATTTCTCAGGAGGTACACCCATATAAGTAATTTGTGCTTTCTTGGACAAAGAAGTCAAAGTGACCCTCTCCTTGTCAGTCTTATCAGTCCTCAGGCTTTCCTGGATATCCTCTGCCTGGGATGGTCTTCCCTGACATTTCAGCATGGCTTGGTCCTTTTGTCACTCAGGTCTCAGCACAAACATCACCTCCTTAAGGAGGTCTTCACTTACCAACCTAGCTAAAGCAGCTTTCTTCCCGTCAGCCAGTATCATATAACCTGTTCTATCTTCTTTTTAGCTCTTTCGCCATTTCCTATCATCTTGTTCACTTATTACTCATTGTTCATTCATCTATTTGTTTGCATGTGTACTGTCCAATTCCATCCCCTCCCACCCAAAATAAATGCATAAAATAACTAAACTCCATGAAAGCAGGGACTTTGTCGTGTCCCCAGCACTTAGAATAGTTTTACAGACTTATGATTTATGGTTTAAACGTTTTGGTAAAAATTCTAATAAGAAGGAAATAGACTTTCAAATTTCATAAATTGAAACCTAAAACATGGCAGATATCACACTAATTTAGAAACTTTATGAACCATATGTCAAAGCATGCATAGTAATGTGTTTAACTCCCTAATATCTATTCTACCCCAATTCCAAGAGGAAGCCCACTTAGACCATGAGTCAAACCTAGAGTTGAGGAGTGGGCAGGATGAGACACAAAGAAACTAATAAGGCCAACCTATAGAAACAAAAACTGAGGCAGATCTCCATACCCTCTCATAATATTCTATGTCAGGCAAATCCTGATTGGGCCAGGCAACATTTCTTGGGTTTTTATGGCAAAGTGTCTTTGGGCAGTAGTTCCCAATCACCTGGGAAGCTCAAACAGGAAAAAGCCCCTCTCCTAGATTCTAATTTGGGAATGGTTGGGGGTAGGGAGTGGGAGGCAGTTTTAG
>NW_006442497.1:5107597-5109680 GCF_000325575.1 Pteropus alecto | reverse complement strand
ATTTTTATACTTTTAACTCATCAATTTTTTCTGTAGCTAGGGGAAAAGAATATTCAACGTCTTAAATTATCTCAAAGTCATCTCAAACTCTGAATTAGAAGAATCCAAATCCATTCATTAGATATACAGGTAATTAGGCTGATCTGACATGGCTGGCAGGGTGGATGACACCTTAGTGTCCTTACCCCTCCATGTGTCTCTCTTCTAAAGCCTCTTGCTTGCTCCAAGGGGAAACATTGCTCCCAAAAGGACCAATCTTCAACCAAGGACATGAACTCTCCAGCATAAGAGATTTTAAATAATGAAGTAGAGTGATGAGAGATAAGGAACTCTATTGTCATTCAATTTGGATTTAGTCAAAGTGACAGCTGGTTTGGGCACAGCAATTCTTTTCTGGCCTCAGAAATTTCCTAATAATAAAAATCAATATGCATTGAGAACCTACTATGTGCAAGCATCCTGCTCTTAGCACTATATGCGAGCATTTCTTTAATCCTCACAGCAACTCTCTGAGGTTCGGTGGTATCATCATTCCATTTTACAGATGAGGAAATGATGGCACCAGAAGATTACACAACATTTCCAAAGTGACACAGCTGATCAACAGCAAAACTGTCATTTGAACTGGGATGACTCCAGAGTCTGCACCCTCAGCCACAATGCTTCATTTCTTTTTTCTTGTACCAGAAAGATCTTAATTCTTGCTGGTAATGGTTACCTTTCTGTCTGTTCCACTGGTGATGATCTGGAACTCTTCAGGGTGGTAACAAACACACTGGAATAAGGTGTTTGCCAGGATCATCTGATTTCTTCTAAGATGCCTGAAAATAGATTCAAAAGGTGTGAAACTCGACTTTCTGTTCCCTAGAAAATGTATTTACTATTTAAACTGGATTTGGTACAAGCTTGGATTTGGGTTGGTTTATTTATTCCAGACTTCTTCTTACTCTGCCAGCTCCACTTCTACATTCTCCCATTGCACTTATGGGGCAGTCTGAAGATACTGGGAGGGGCCCTTTTCTAAAGAGAAAGCACAGGACTCCTCAAATTCCAGTTAAAAGGAAGTTAGAGATGCTGACCTCAGAGCCAACCTGCTGTCTTCCACAGAAAGGACTTTACTCTCAAGGCTACCATTTTGAAGTGAAGGTCTCTACAAAGCTGAGCAGCAAAGTGTGGGGAAGGGCTTTATGAAAATGAATATTATTGAGCCTTACCTCTGGGGATATGGATTCAGGGGGTTGGGATGAAGCCCAAAGAACTGCATTTTTAATCAGCATCCTAGTTGATTCTAATGTGTATGTAGTTTGAGAACCACTGCTTTAGGTGCTGTATCAAAAACTATGTAAATTAGCTTCTCCTTCCATAGACGGTGTGGCTGGGTGGCTATCTCATAGGTGAGACTCTACTGGCTAAAATAATGCACCCCCTGCACAGTTTCTTCTCATTATGGAAGTTTTCAAACATGGTATCTGAACTGACCATTTGAAAAGATTTTGGCACAAATTAACAAAATATTTCTGCTTTAAAGATTTCAGGTGGTCACAAACCACTCATGGAAACAAGCATAGACATGCCCTTCTAGTTACTGATTTTCCCAAGGGAAGTTCAGGTGTAGGCTAACACCTCCCACAAGTGTGGTCCCTGAACCAGCACCAGGGGCATCATTTGGGAGCTTTTACAAATGCAGGATCTTGGATGCCACTCTAGATCTACTGAATCAAAATCTACATTATTACAAGAGTCCCAGGTGATTTATATGCACATAAAAGTTAGAAACACACAGAGCCAAAAAGCATAGGCTTACTTTGGGGTTTTTTTGATTTTTATTATTATTTATGTCTACAACATCTGGTCTTCCTAGGTGGTCTCCCATCCAAGTACTAACTAGGCCCAACCCTGCTTAAGCTTCTGAGATCAGACATCGGGCTTGTTCAGGGTGGCATAGCCGTAGACCATGGACTGTGGCTCCACTGATATGTGAACCCAGGACCTTCTGCATGTAAAGCAGATGAGCTAACGGCTACACTATGGAACCACGTCCACAAGTTTTGTTTTTTAATGTATAAAATAAGAAATGTTCTGC
>NW_006442497.1:5102220-5107476 GCF_000325575.1 Pteropus alecto | reverse complement strand
ATATTTTTTTTTTTTTTTCCTCCAACTTCTGTACTTTATGAAGTCTAATGCATTTATACACAGAGGTTAGGCATCTTAGGAGTGGTAGAGGGGTGCTGGGCAGGGAGAGGGGTTAGGGGAATAGGGTCTAATTCTAAATAAAAACATACAGCAAAAATGCTTATAGTAAAAAAGAAAAAATCATCCTTGAAAATCTTTGAATTAGGAGTGGTAGAGGGGCGCTGGGCAGGGAGAGGGGTTAGGGGAATAGGGTCTAATTCTAAATAAAAACATACAGCAAAAATGCTTATAGTAAAAAAGAAAAAATCATCCTTGAAAATCTTTGAATTAGGAGTGGTAGAGGGGCGCTGGGCAGGGAGAGGGGTTAGGGGAATAGGGTCTAATTCTAAATAAAAACATACAGCAAAAATGCTTATAGTAAAAAAGAAAAAATCATCCTTGAAAATCTTTGAATTAGGAGTGGTAGAGGGGCGCTGGGCAGGGAGAGGGGTTAGGGGAATAGGGTCTAATTCTAAATAAAAACATACAGCAAAAATGCTTATAGTAAAAAAGAAAAAATCATCCTTGAAAATCTTTGAATTACTCCAACAGTAAAGTTTACATGCTTTGGTCTAGTTAGCTTGGAATCAGGCACTCTGGGGAAGTAGCAATATGCTTACAGTATGAGTCCCTAAGAATGTGGCCAACTGAGTGGAAGGGCAACTTGCCATTCCCCCACTCCCACCCCTATAAGCAAGCTCATTCTGGGCTTGACTGGACTGCATAGAATGACCAGAGGAAATGTTGACATTACTTATTTCCCTTCACCCTTTTGAGGGAATAATTAGAATTAAATTAGTGTAAGTTAAATCATGCTTCACTGTGTATATCCAGAAAATGACTTCCCTATCTGTCCAGAAACTTCTAACATCCAGCTCTTCCTGGAAACTATACCCTTTCTAACAGCTTCTGTGAACCCTGAGCAGCCATGGAGATGAATGATCTCTGATGAACATTCCTTACATTGCCTTAAGTAAGATTTCTACCCTTCATGTGAATCTTCGTTCAAGTTCAATAAAATGCCATAATTGTTGGGTTTGTAAGTGCTGCTTCGTCCTCCCCATTACAGGTACCCACACGAGGTCCCAAATGATGCAAGTGCCATCCGTGCTAGCTGTGACGCACTCCTCATTGTTTTTCTTCACCCGAATGCAGGACACGGAAGACTTGTGCTCCTTCAGGGCCTCTTCCAGCTTCTGGGTCTGGCAGCCTATCTGCCACACCCTCACCTGAAAGCCACAAAGCACAGGCTCTCAGTACAAGCTGGGACTTCTAATGGGATAAAAAAAATTCCAAGAGCTTTTTCACTTCTGCTCTGCTTGACTTGTTTTTTTGTTTTATTGTTGTTGTTGTTGTTGTTTTAAATTTCCCTGTTTTCCTCTCAGTTTGGTGGGGTGGAAATGCTAAATTGTAGACCAGGACTATTCTTCCATGGAGCTGGGAAAATGCTCCCAGTGACCTGCACCTGCTTCTACTTTCAGGGCCGAGAAATGTAACAGACACTTACCACTAAAACCAATAATGCAAGGGCTGCTGCTAACCCAAGTGAAATAATGTGTCCACTCATTACTGCTGAGCATTGCTCTCAAATTTCTAGTGCCATCAGGAAATCTCTTAGGTACTCAGAGCCATAATTTAAACTTTCACATCAGCTGCTCAATTGTAATCATTTAAAAATCAGTGGGTCTCAACCCCATCAAGGCCAATACCCTCTTTCTATAAAAAATGTTTTCTAACACACCTTTGCTATCCCAAAATGAAATTCGTAGGTAATATAACTATCTACACACAAAATTTCAAACCAGTCAATATGATGCCCTAACTGTAATAAAAAAGATAAGCAAAAGGAAAGTTATTTAATTATTATTGTATGTCCTGTAATGGATAAATGTGCTGTCACAACCCTACCAGAAAACACAATAATATATTCAGATGCTTATACCTTCTTATAATGAATATGTTGAATTTATGAAAAGTAAAAAGAGCAGAAATTATTTGTATAACTAATATCAGACAATGAAAGAACAGTAGTCTAGGTGAACACTAGACTAAAAGCTAGTGTTAGGATGAGTAATTTATTTGTACTTTATAAGAGGAAAATAACCTTAAATGAAATTAAAAAATCATTCTGAAATACTTTCTTAATAAAGAAGATGCAGAAGCATGAAGTTATCCCAAATGAACTGGGCCATATTCATTTCTATGGTGTCCAAGTAATTCCCTATGTATGATATGTGATGGAATAATGACTATTGCCAAGGGAAACAAATCTCCAATCTTGAAATCCCACTACATGTGTGGCGGCACACATTTGGTCTTTTTCTAACTAGTATAATGTGGGCACCAGCCAAACAGCCCCCGAACTGGGCATTAGCCCTTTAATTGTAGGATTGCAGAGGGCATTGGGTATGCTTGGGGGAAAGGAGATAAGGTGGTGGGATTAGGGTCCTTGCAACTCAGGCAATAGCCACTTACCAATGAAAGTGAAAGTATTTGAGGATTTTAGCAACTACTGCATTAATACCAGTGTACATGTGACTGACCAATGGCCCTGGTCTACAGTGCTTACAAAGACCTTAAAGACTATGTCATTTGGAAGGAAAGGTCTGTAGTAGCTGTGGGAAACGGGAGGAGTGGCTGATACAGTAAAAAGATTGCTGAGCAGGGCCAAGGACAATGAATTTGTAATGTGTGATTTCTTTCCAGCACCTCTCATCAGCTCAGGTTCAGGCACCTAGAATAAAAATGGTCTGGTCCAAGCCAAGTTTGGGCATCAGCAAAGCAGGGAGATGGTCTAGGGCTAGACGGTTCTATAGAGCACCTGAAATGCAACTAGTCCAGATGGAGATGTGCTCTTCATCTCTGGTAAAATGCACATCAGATTTTGAAGACTTCGTACAAAATAGTGTTAAAATATCTCATTGACAGGAGTATTGTTATCTTCACTTTACGTGCAGGAAATTAAAGCACAGAGAAGCTTTAGAATGTGTTCTTTAGAACCCACCCCACGTCACACAGCTGGGAGGTGGTGGAAGTGAAATCTGAGCCCAGGCAGTGTGACTTCAGAACACAAACACCAAGCTACTAATCTGCTTGGCCCAAACTCTGCTAAAGGCTATATTGAGATACTGTGTCTTTCTTCTCCCTGATGTCATCCCTATAATAGCATGGAGAAAAGAAAGGAAAAGAAAACATCCAGTGTTGAGAAAGGGAAGATAGGAAAACAGCTGGAGAGTAAGGGAAGGGAGACTCTAAGATGAATGCGTAAGTGAAAGAATTTGTAGGCTCCTCAAAATGATGAGAGGAAAAGGTCAAGTGTAATAATTTTAAAATAATGGTTGAAATGTCGGGGTAGTTTAAAGAATTGATTCTAAAAATAGCATCTCTTACAAAATAAGATAAAAACAATTTATATAACTATGGTCTTTGATGGAAAAGAACAAGTATGTATTCCAAAACTCTGGCAAAACATCAACTTGGATTCATAATTTGATTCCACGCAGAACGCTTTCATGTCTGCATCCTTTCTGCGAACAAATGTATTTTTATGTATTATAATTTAAATTTATGATAGGGTTTCATCAAAACCTTAATTTGGTCCTGCCTAACTCCTAGCACAGGTTTTAAAAAAATCAAATAAGTGACTTCCTATGAAGCAGTTGCACTAAACTGAGGGATATTTTTTAAAAGATTCTGCCTTCAAAAACAATACCTCCCCTTCCCCACCGCCGCTGATGACCCTTTTACAGTCACTGGTGGTAGCGATGGCCGTCACTCCGATCCTGTGGGCATTGTTAATGACATACATCAACCGGCCCGTCTCTGGGGCAAAGGCTCGGATTTTACCATCGTCCCATGCTGGCATGAAAAGAAAACAATAAGAAGGCAGGATCAGTATATCATAAATACTCTCTCTGCAGACTTTACTCTTCTAAATCATAAATGAGAGTCAGGATTGGGGAGTAGTGGTGGTAATAAAGGGAAAAGGCTGGTCCTCCACCAACTGCCAAGAATCATATCCCCCTTTCCCCTGGTTTCCAAAACTGGTCACACCTAGCTGAGGGGAATAAGTGGCTTCCCTTAGTTGAAACTGCCTCCAAGTGCATCCCCTCCAAGAGAGAGAATTCGGGGTGGGGAGGAAGGGGAAAGGTCAGCTCCCACCTCTCCCATAAGCTACAAAACTTGTATATTCAACAAGCAAGTGGAAATCACACCTAGAGTATATAATTAAAATCCTCAGATAAATGTTGGCTTCCCACCCCTCCTGCCACCTTTAAACCTGATGCTCTTTACCACACTCCCACCATCTTCCCCATCTCAATAAAAGTTGCCACCGTCTATCTAGTTGCTCAAGTGAAGAACCTCACAGTCATCTTTGATTCCCCTCTATTCTATCCACTCAAACCAACCCAACATTAAATCCATCAACAAGTCCCATCAGCTTAACAGTTAAAAACCATCCTGAATCTGAACACTTCTTAACTCCTGGGACCACCATCACCCAAGCCAACAGCTTCTTCCCTGGCCTTAGACTCTTGTTGGCCTTAGACTCTTGCTTCGCTACAATCAATTACCTATGCAGGAGTTAGGGTGAACCTCTTAAAACCATGTTACCTCCTTGATCAAGAACTTTCAAAAGCCTCAACCTCCTCTACTAGAACTCTCCCTGAATGGTGACCCCAACTTTACCCGCTAAGCTCCAGACACAATGGTCTTCTTTCTAGTCCTCAAATATACCAAGTGATTTCCCACTTCAAGACCTTTTGTAATTGCTGTTCCCTCTGCCTGGAGTGCTCTTCCCCTACATCTTCACATGACTGGCTCCTTTTCATCATCTTTAGTGTCACCTCTTAACCTTAGCAATTTTAAATAGGATGCTCAAGGCAGATCTCATTTCAGCAAAGACGTGAGGAGTAAGGGGGTGAAGGAATAAGTCATGGAGCTATCTGGAAAAAGAACATTCCAGGCAGACTAAACAGCTAGACCAAAGACCCTATATGCAGTATTTGTGGGATATATCAAAGAAGCAAGTATGACTAACAGGAGCGAGTGGGAAGAGACAAAGTCAGAGGTAAGAAGGTAAAGGTGGAAGAGGTGAAAAGGTCATATATGGCCTTGTAGGCAATTGCAGGTACTTTGCAATTAAAAGAATTGCAAAGAGTGAAAGAACTTTGAACCCTGGAAATAGATGATCTGACTTACTTAAAAAAGATGTTT
>NW_006442497.1:5094492-5102182 GCF_000325575.1 Pteropus alecto | reverse complement strand
TAGAAGCAGAGAGACCTGGAAAGAAGCTACCAGGGTAATCTAGGATAGACATGATGGTGGCTGAGACAAGGGTGAAGATGATAAGATGTGATAGAATCTTGGATATACTCTGAAGGGGGAATCATTAAGGAAAGTGGGGTGTAAGAGAAAAAGAGGAAGTAATGATAACCTGAATGTTTGTTAGCTCTAAGTGTAATGTAAGCCAAGAACTCCTGGTGGTCACCATGTGCAGAAAAACATGCCCAAGGGAGAGGCCAACACAGAAGAAACGGAGCCAAGAAAAGAGGGGATGAGATAGGTTCCTGATATCACAATTTTAATAGCTACATCTAAAGATCCACTTGACTTTTCATTGATGTAAACCAGCAAATTTACTTTTTGACCACTGAGGAAATTTATACATGGATTGAACATAAGAAGATATTAAGAAATTATTACTTTATAGAAAAAAATTCATTTTAGAGATGCATACTGAAGTATTTAGAGGTGGAATATTATGATGTCTATAATTTATATTAAAATATATTGGTATAAAATAAGTTAAAAATAAATTTGATTTGAGGTATATCTTAAAGTCAGGTTTTTATCCCTTGAGCAACAAAAGGGGTTCTAACATGAGTGCCCTGTACTCACTAAGGCCTCAAATCCATTTTGCAATTGAATTACTAAATTTCCCTGCTAGAGAGTAAACTACATGTTATATGTAGCAATTTAGGAGAAGAGAAACTGCTATTTGGTTCTTCCTAGCTCAAAGTCTCCCAGCTGGAAAGGAACTCCAAAGAGAAGATAGATTAGAAGTAAGGAAAAAGTAGGGAGAGGGAGGCTGCTCCAGATTATCCACATGTGGAGACTAGCGTATAATGAGAATAACAAATCTTGGTATGCTGACATTACCTGAAATGATGCTCTTGCCATCCCTCATGAAATCAATGCCATGGCAGGTCATGTTGGGTACAGTGATCCGCAGCAGCTCCCTGTTGGACAGTGTATGCCACACTCTAATGTCCTTCTTGGCACAGGTGGCAAATAGTTCAGCAGTGCCACTGAAAAGAAGCCACTGAGAGAATAAGAGATGCAGCCATAAAAGAGGCAGTGTTCCTTAGATGCACGTTTGATGCTAAAATGTGTTTCATAAGGATACAGGAAAGAATGCCTTTTAGGCATCAATTATCACAAAGCTTGATGGTCTTACAGATTTCTGTGAAATATTTATATTAAAGAAGGCTAACTAAAACTTTTTTGGTAAAGTAGATAATCATTACAATTTCAAAGAAGAAAAGGAAAAGGGTGCTAGAATTCATATTTGCAGATAATCCAAAATATTTCTTTGCTTAGTTATGAGAAAATATGAGATTGTGGATAAGGAAGAGCATCCTAGAGTAATTGATGTGTCAATTTTTTTTTTAAAGGACAACTTGTAAATAAAATGAAAAATACCATTGTGTCAAAAAATTACATATTATTCCAACCGAAAGAGAGTTAGAATACTAGGGTACAATAGAAAACATCTGCTTTATCAGAATGAATTTCTAGCTACAGTCTCTGTGGAGACTGAGCTAACTTTTAGATTTAAGTGCTTCTCCGGAAATTTCTCCATGTCATTATAAGCACATTCATGAAAAGAGAATCCTTCTCTCTTACTTCAAGATCTATTCGCTTTTGAATTGATAGAAAATAAGTGGATTTTTTCTACATATTTAGCTTCAGGGCTCGGAGATAAAATTATAGTGCTGGACTAGTTACTTAGAAAGAGTAAGTGATATGCAGAACAGCAGACAAGATGAAGTGCCTTGCCAGACAGTCCTGATTAAGAGAGATAAATCAAGCCAATCTTAGAATAACAATATTTATTTAACACATGATAAGTTTTATATCGGTTACTGCCTTCAGTGACTAAGCTTCTAATTTGGAAAAAAATGATTTTTTAAAGAGGTATATGGACCTCTCATGAAAATCAAATATTATAGAATGAATGTACCTAGAAACTTCCTAAACTCTCTCTACCCTTGACTAGCAGTCCACTTCCTCAGGAGTCAAGTCTAGTCCAAAATGAGCCATTCAAGTAACAGATTGCCCTTAGTTTAAGATCTGGAAGGTTATGTTTCAGGGGGAAAAAACCCAAAAACTAAATGGATCAAGATGGTGCACTAGGCTCATATATTTCCTCCCTCCCTTCTAAAATCTCATGAAAGGGATATAGAAGTAGAGATAGAAGTAAAGATAGAGATAGAGACAGAGACAGAGACAGAGACATAGAGATAAGAGATAATAGACATAGAGATGTCTATTTTCTTAATAATACAGTAAAGTAGGGAAGATTATCATCAAATAGGCCAGAAGCATTGAGGATAAACAGCAATCAGCCAGATAAAATCTGTGGAGAAACAAAATTTAAGGAATTCCTCATCAGAGACCTATATTTCAAAAAAAGCTAAATAAAATGTTATAGAATTAAAGGAAATAACACAAGATGGCAATTTAGATATTTAAGAAAGAATGAAGAACATCAGAAATGCTCAAACATGTGGGTAAGCACAAAAGTCATATATTTTTCTTTTCTTCTCTTAAATTCTTGAAAATATATATGACTGTTTAAAGCAAAAATTATAATATTGTGCTGATGAGTTTATAACAGAAATAGGTATACATGAAAACATAGCACCAGGGACAAAAGTAGGTTTCAGGGAAATATATTGTTGCAAACTTCCTATTCTGTATTTTACTTGAAGTAATTCACTATTAACTTTAAGCAGACTGTGATATGTTAAAGATTCATACTGTCATCCTTAAAGCAACCACTAAAAAATTAATGCAAAGATATGTAGTTAGAAAGCCAACAGAACAATTAAAATGTAATGCTAACAACATCTGATTAATACAAAAGGTGGCAGAAAAGAACTAATAGAAGAACAAAGAACAGATGAGCTAAAAGGAAACAAATGACAAAATTAAAGATTTAATACGACTGTATAAAAAATTACATTTAATGTAAATGGTTTAAATATTTCAAATAAAAAGTAAGATTACTAGATTAGATAAAAAAGCAAGAACTAATTGCATGTTGCTTTAAGAGATCCATATTAAATATAAAGATATATATCAAAAATATATATTGAAAATAAAAAGATTTTTAAAATATATAAAGAGTAAAGAAGCTGAAATGAATATATTAATATAAAAAAGAAATTTCAAAGAGAATTATTAGAGACGAAGAGGGACATTTAATAATGATAACAATGTCAATACATCAGGAAGTTATAATATATATATGTACATATATATAATAGAGCTTCAAAAGTATATGAAACAAACTGACAGAAATAAAGGGAGACATCTGTATTCATTGCCTGAGAATCTAACAACTTCTCTCATTAACTGATAGAACAAATAGACAAAAAATTACAAGGATAGTAAGATCTATATGACATTAACATTAGAAGCATTCATAGAGAAAAATGATAACCTACGAAGTACATATTGAATTATTCCATTTATGTAAAGTTCAAAAGCAGATAAAATTAATCCATGGGGCTAGAAATCCAGGTAGTGATTATCTTTAAGGAAGAGGGTGAGGGTAGTAATTGGGAGGGACATCCTGGGGTAATGGAAATAAATGTTCTATTGCTTGGCTAGAGCGGCAGTCATATAAGTGTGGTATTTTGCTGAGGTGGTTACTTATGATTTATGAACTTTTTGTATGTTATATTTCAATACAAAGTTAGTTAAAGTTCCTTTTATACCTACACAAACTACTGCCCAAGTCTGAGGGTAAAACAAAGATATATTCAGATAAGTAAGGACCAAATTTTTTATATGCAGACTATCTCTGAAAAAATTACCCCTCCAAAAAAATCAAAGGGGGAAATGTGTGAAAAAAAGAGTGATAAAATTAAAAGTTATAGTTAAATATATGTATTTGATTGTAAAAAAAAAAAGTAATAGTATAATCTGTATTTGTAATTTCAAATAATTTTAGCATGGTAAATTGTAAAAGAAAGGTAAAGAGAGAAATAAAATATACTGAGACTTGCTTCTTTGAAAAATAGGGTATAAATGTTGGTTAACTGTAGTCTTTGACAGAAAAATCTGTTTAAATATACATATTAAAAATTCAAAGGTAATCATAAAATTAAAAAAAGATTAAATAAATAATTTCCAAGTCACCTGCAGAGGGGAAGGGGAAGACTACGGCAAATAAAACATGATTATTGCAACAAAAGACAAGAAAAGAAAAAAACCAGGAAACATGTTAAATAAAAAATATTTATAAACTTATTAGATAGTAATATGTATAAATGGATTAAATTCTTTAGAAGGCCAAGACTTATCTAAAACTAAACAAGACAAATAGGTTGAAAATAAAGAATTGGAAAAAGACCTACAGTTGCTTGTTTATATAATGCGTATTAGCTCATATGCAATTAGTAAATAGGCAAATGATAGCAGAATATTGCAGAAGTTGCACTGGTTTATACAAAATTTTTTCCCAGTATATTAATGTTTTGGTATACAAAATAATAGCAGTTGAAAATAAAATACATCATCACAACTAAATTTGCAATTAGAAGAATGCAGTCCTGTAACATGATGCTCATTTACTCCACATTCTTCCTCTTAGCTCAGCTGTCTCCACAACTCAGCACAAGGAATGGGTAGTGACTAATAGTAGAGTTTTTTTCAGGATAATGAAATGTCCTAAAATTAGATTATGGTGATGGTTGCACAACTCTGTAAACATGCTAAAACAAAAAACACCACATTGAATTATACATTCTGAGCGGGTGAACTTTATGGTCCATAAATTGTATTTCAATAAAGCTGCTTTTCAAAAAAAAAAAAAAAGGAAAGATAAAGAAGAGTTATAAAACCCGAATACGTCAATAACTATATGATAATTTGAAAAGATAACTATATGATAATTTGAAAAGATAACTAAAAACCTACTCCAGACCAAATAAGTTTACAGAAATCTCCTTAGAAAAAGAGGGAAAAAGAGAGACAGGAAATGACCAATTTTCAAAAAAGATTCCCCTGACAGGAAGCACCAGCCATTTTCACTATTACAAATGTTTGGAAAAACCTAATTATGATGACATGAAGAACCGAAACTACCTTTTATGAACTTAAGAATTGAGTTTTCAAACTGAGTCTTGCTCTCTATAGAACAATGATTGTGAGTTTTGTGTGGGATTTACCAAGAAATATGGCAACTAGATCCAGATCTCTTATCTGGAAGACCCAATAGGTACAAAACAAATGACTTGTAAGAAATTTGAAAAAAGGCACTACTAAGCTTTTTCCAGATAGCATTGGGAAAATGTTTTGCAGTCTGTTTATCCTTTCCATGATGGATTTAATAGAAAGCTAACATTCTAAAGAAGCCCAAATTTGAATTGTAGAAACTAATGTAGCTGTATAGGGAAGGCAATAGAAAGTCTATTAAAATAATTCACTCAATAGAAAATTTTAAGAAGAAAAAAAATCATAATCTATTATGATTTATTTGATCTATTATGCTAATAGATATTGAAATGTATTAATAAAATTAAATTTCCTTGCACACTGCATCAAATCTCCATGTTCTTATTCTTTTTAGGGGTAAAATATATTCCTTTTCGACTTACAATGGAAAGACAATGTCCTGGACAGCTTCAAAGTGACAAGTTGCAATGAGAGTCTCTTTGAAATCTGTGAAGTTGACACGATAAATGTGTGATTCTTCTGTTCCTACAAAAAACTGATGTCCTTCTCCTCGAAGTGTGATAGAAGTGATGCCACCTTGTAACTGGAGTTTCCTTTAAGGAGAAGGAAACGGTGAAGTAGATTCACTTAATCAATGATTATTAACCATCTGAAGCATTACAAAGGTTACAAATCAGGCATATGACCTGGGACATGTCTTCAAGGTGAGAAAGTTGGAAAAGCAGACAATATTGGGTACCCAGGGTCAGCAAAGGGAGAAGTAAGCATAGCTTACTATAGTCAGGAAATCTTCATCAGTGAGATAGTCTGAAATGAGTGGTGCAACATGGTAGGATTTGGATAAAGAAAACGTTCCAGGCAGGCATATGGGCACAGATGACCATGGCAATTAAATACTCATTAATTCCATTTCTGGGAAATAATCCTAAATTTGGGGATGAGGGAAAATATCTTTATGTCAAAAGATGTTATTATAACTTTATTTAAAAGGGTGAAAAGTTGGAAGAAACCTAAATATCTAATTGTAATGAAGTGATTAAATGATCTCTGAGACAGCAATTCAAAGAATACTTGCTTAGCCATTAAAATCATATTTAAAATATTATGGAGTGTATGTACATATATTTTACCACATAATTAAAAACTTATATAGTAATTATATAGAAAATGCTTATAATGTTACATTAACTAAAAAATCAGAATATAAAATTTTATATACAAAATAGGTATAATTATTTTATAAATTATATGAATAATATAGACAAGAAGAAATAAAAGTTTAATCATGGCTATCTTCATCAGAACTTTCAGAGATTATTTTATCTTCTCCCACTTTCCAAATCTCTCTGCTCTCCAAATGTTTAGTAAGTATAAACTTTTTTTCTTTTTAAAAAAGAATATATAAATGAATGAAGTCCTAGAAACCCAACTTTCTATGCAACTTATTTAGTTTTGACAATAAGAAGTCAATAGGTGTTCTTGTGGAAGGAATCAGCATGGGAAATACAGTATTTTACAAAGATTCATGTGTTGGTGGGACAGAGAATAGTAAATGAAGAAAGGATAGATCCCACATCATATCTTAGCCCCTTCCCTAATTAGGGCTCTGGAACTCTGGTCAAGTTACTGGAAATCTCTAGGCCACAGAATGATTCTTCTTTCACAGGGTTGCAGTGAAGATTAAAGGCAATGGAGGTAACATACAAGAGCCCATAGAGGGCAGCCAAGAAATACTTACAAAATATTGGCAGTTGAGCTCCCTAGAAGACAAAGTGAAGCCCAGGGCTACAGGGACAAGGCCAAGGATCCCTGAACTCCAGTGGTCTGTTTTAAAATGCTATTTCCCTTTCTAGTTTCCATGAGCTGCTTTTTCAAACCCAAGGAGGCAGAAATCATTGCATCTAGTTTGAGACTACGCTATCACACAGGGTTACTTTGGAGACATTTATAAGACAAACCTTGTAGTAATTGCTTTGAGTCTAATTACTTTCATTACAATGGAACCATTTATGCATTAAAAACAAGGGGCTAAAAATTAGGAGGTTAAATCGCTAGCTATTAGGGAAATGCAAATCAAAATCACAATGAGATACCATCTCACACCTGTTAGAATAGCTATACTCAACAAGACAAGTAATAACAAATGATGGAGAGGATGTGGAGAAAAAGAAACCCTCATACACTGCTGGTGGGACTGCAAACTGGTACAGCCCCTATAGAAAACAGTATGGAGGTTCCTCAAAAAACTAAGAATTGACCTACCGTATGATCCAACAATCCCTCTACTGGCTATTCACCATAAAGACTTGAAAACCCATATCCAAAAAGATATTTGCACACTGATGTTCATAGCAGCATTATTCACAGTGGCCAGGACATGGAAGCTACCGAAGTGTCTATGCTAGATGATTGGCTAAAGAAGCTGTGGAACATATATACAATGGAATATTACTCAGCCATAAGAAGAGATGAAATACTGCCATTTGCG
>NW_006442497.1:5087541-5094349 GCF_000325575.1 Pteropus alecto | reverse complement strand
GGTAGACACGGTAAAGGGGGTCAAATATATGGTAGCTGAAGGAAACTGGACTTTGGGTGGTAAACACACAATAGAATATACAGATGTCAAATGATAATGTACACTTGAAAATTACATAATTGTATTAACCATTGTTACCCCAATAAACTTAATAAAAAATTTTAAAAAATAAAAAAATAAAAATAAATAAAATAAAATTAGGAGGTTAATGTTCTATTAGCACTGTATGTATCCAGAATCTACCCAATATTGTTCTTAAGTTTCCTCCCTCCCTTTTTCCTCTTCATAAAAGCACACAACTGGTCCAAATATATTTTCAATAAGATCTTTCCTGAGCACTGAATTTAAAATTGCAACCTGTCCCTGCACCCCTTTAAACCCTAATCCCACTACTCTACATCCTACTTCATTTATCTCTATTGTTCTCATCACCTTTTACTACTATGTACTTTACTTGTTTATTGTCTTTTCCCTCCTCCTAGAATATAAGCTCTGTGGGGGCAGGGATTTCTTCTTTTTTGTTTACTTTGTTCATTGACGTCCCAACCACCCAGAATAGTCCCTGGTACATATTCTTAGTATAGATTTGTTTGAATAAAGACACTGATGTTCATTTCTACAATGCATATGCAACTACCCCTGGCTCCTTTAGAGCTACCAGAGGCCATATGGAGCATGTGTAGGGGGAATCTGGCTTTTGTTGAAGCTAAGTTCAAGTTCTGCCTCTGCTCCTCTGTGAAGTGTCATTCCTGACCTTGCCATCCCAACAAGATCACTCCCTTCTCTGATCTTTATAAAATCCATGATATATTTATATATTTTACTTTATCTGGACCATGAGGTGTTTGTATATAATAGAGACTTTTTACTTTATCTTCAAACCTGACTGTAAGTTCTGGGAAAGCAAAAACTAAATCTTATTTTATTTTTAAATAGCATCTAGCACTTTGGTTTGGGTGGAGGAGGTATTCAATAAGAACTTATTAATGACAATGTATAAAGTTTTATTTTATTTTAATTAGATAGGTCATGAAAAGTACATAGCATAGTATCTGATAAATAGAAATAGTGAATGTTTGCTATTTCTATCAAAGTTTGCTATTTCTAACAAAGTGCCTAGAATATAATATGTACACATTGCATAATAGATTTCATTGAATAAACCAATTGTGAAAGTTTGAAATTTGAGATTATTTGTTAGATAAGTTTAAAACAGCATATTTCCTCTGTCATGGCTCAATGTATTAGCTAAATAAAAATTTATATATTTATTAGAAGAGCAGTATTCCCCTGAGTAATAGTGGACTACTTTGGTTTTATTCAACATAAGCCACTGTCTTTTCATTGGCAAAGAAATTCCATCTATTGTGATTCCAACTACTCATTTTAATAGCAAGATGAGATTGCTTAACAAAATATCACTTTGCCAATATCATCTAAGTTGCTAGCTTTGAGAAAACCTCCCTCTGGTGGGTCTCTCCCCATAGGGTTGAGAACTTACTTTATGGGTTTGTAGCTGGGGCTTTTACAGAAGATCAGCAATCCAGCACCAGAGCCCACCAACAAACCCACCATCTTCAGGCACTTGATAGCTGACACTCCCTAGGAGAAAAAGCATTAAGAAAAGGGCCTATTAGTTTCATCATTAAGAATCAATGCAGATTTCTGGTCAAAATGGTAGAGTAGGTAAATGCTGTGCTGGCCTCCTTCCACAATCACATCAAAATTACAACTAAACTACAGAACAACTATCATTAAAAGTTGCTTGAAGTCTAGATAAAAAGAAGTCCTACAGCTAAGGACATAGAGAAGAAGCCACCTCGAGACTGGTAGGAGGGTGCGTAGAGACATAAAACAAGTTGGTGCCACATTTGTGTGTGGCCTTTAAAAATTGGGAGGAATATCTTGGCTGTGGAGGTCCCCCTGGAGAAGTGAGAGGTCCTGGCCCCAAACCAGTCTCCCAAGCCTAGGGTTCCAGTGCTACAAGAGAAGTCCCCACAATTTCTGGCTGTGAAAACCAATGGAGATTGTGGCTGAGTGACATGAAGAGGGGCTAGAGTGCAAGGTGCTCCTCTTAAAGGCCTTGTGCATGGACTTCCTTGCTGACGGACTCACTCGCTCTGAGCTCCAGCACTGGAGCAGCAGCTTGAAAGGCACCGGGAATATACAGGGAGGAACTGAATTGTCAGGGCAAGGATAGGAGGGGCAGCTTTCTCCCAGACAGGAGTGCTGGCAGAATCCATTGTTTCCTTGTTGAGCTCTCCCCTCACCTCCCCTCAAAGTGCTAACGCAGGCTAATTAACAACAGAAAACTTCCCTAACCTGGCTAAGGAAGTAGACATACAAGCCAAGAAGCACAAAGAGTCCCAAACAGGCCCACACAAAGACACATCATAATTAAAATTCCAGAGGATAAAGACAAAGAGAGAATCTTAAATGCAGCTCCCTATAAGGGAGCTCCCATAAAGCTGTCGGCTGATTTCTCAACAGAAACTTTGCAGGCCAAAAGGGATTGGCATGAAATATTCAAAGTGATGAAAAGCAAGGACCTACAACAAAGATGACTCTACCCACCAAAGCTATCATTTAGAATCCAAGGACAGATAAAGAGCTTCTCAGACAAGGAAAAGCAAAAATTCAACACCAAACTAGTATTACAAGAAATGTCAGAGGGACTTAAGAAGAAAACAGATAAAAAATATGAATAATAAAATGGCAATAACTACATATCTGTCAATAATTGCTTTAAATGTGAATAGATTAAATGCTCCAATCAAAAGACAGGGTGAGTAAATGGTTAAGAAAACAAGACACTTACACACACTGCCTACAAGAGATTCACTTAAGATCGAAAGACACACACAAAGAGATGAAAAAAGATATTTCATGAAGATGGAAACAAACAAACAAAAAGGCTGGGGTGGCAAAACTTATACCAGACAAAACAGACTTTAAAACAAACGCTATAACGAGAGTAATCCCACTTCTGGGTATTTATCCAAAGAAACCAAAAACTCTACTTTGAAGGGATATGTGAATCCATATGTTAATTGCAGCATTATTTACAATAACCAAGATATGGAGTCAACCCAGGTGTCCACCAATGGATGAATGGATAAAGAAGAGGTAGTACATATATACAATAGAATACTACTCAGCCGTAAAAAAAAAAAAAAGAATGAAATCTTGCCATCTGCAACAACATGGATGGACCTAGAGGGTATTGTGCTGAGTAGAGTAAGTCAGACAGATAAAGACAAATGCCATATGATTTTACTTGCGTGTGGAATCTAAAGAACAAAATAAACAAAACAGAAACAAACTAATAGATAAAGAGATCATGTTGATGGTTGCCAGTTAGGGCAGGTGAAGGGGATAGGTAAAAAAGGAAAAGAATTGGTAGTTACAAAATAGCCATAAGGATATGAAGCATAAGGAATATAGTCAATAATTTTGTAATAACTATGCACGGTGTCAGATGGGAACTAGATTTATTGAGGTGATGACTTCATAAGTTATATAAATGTGTAATCACTATGTTGTATACCTGAAACTAATATAATATTATATGTCAACTATAATTGAAAAATAAAAAATTACTTAAAAAAATAATTAATGCATGATCTGACACAAGGGGCATGGCCAGGGACATGTCCCTGTTACCACACATTGCTTGCATGAGGCCCTTGAAGGTGTTGCCTATGATGCATTCCGAGCATGGTCAAAAGGGCTCAGTGCCAATAATGGGCTCCTGTGCTGAAAGAAGCCCTCTTGATCCTGAAAGGAGCCAACATGCTTCACCATACTTATCCCCTTTAAAAACACCGGTCCATTTTGGATATATTAAAAATTAACATTTTAGATCCATTCAAATAAAGCCAGAGCAGAGGCATAAGCATGGCCACAGCAACATTAGTTCCTCAGCGGCCACCGTTTTCACTTAATTCTTATGATGCAGAGAGACTGTATTCGATATCCAAAGAAAGCACAGACAGCTCCTTATTGTTTGGTGACTACATTTTCTGAACTAAAGCATACATCTTACCAATAATAGGAAATATTTAAATTCAAAGCCACTTTTAAAGTTTAGGGATGTATGATGGCCATTTTATAGCACCCACTATGAAGTTCTAATTTTAAAATGTGCATGACCAATACCTCATTTAAAAATTCTAATAATAATATAGCAAATTATTTTATAAGCTTATGTCTTAATGGAGTTTGACTATAATAGAACAAATTTGTCCTTTCAAGTTATATTTAATTGAATTTTTGCCTATTTTGGTTCAAAAGGAATTTCATATTTGAGAAGAAAAACTAAGAGTCAAGAACATGAAGGCCAGAATTGTATGCTCGCCTCTCTTGTACTCCACCCCCAACTCCATACATGCCTCAGAAGAACAACAGGGTGAATGCCTGGCCCATGAGGAGATAGCCCTCATAAATATTTTTAGCATTTGTTCGTGGACTTAGGGAAGCAAGAGATGAAGAGTTCAACAGAGCCTCAAAGTTACATAGATGTAATTTCAAAATACACTTTTTTGAAACTATGATATTCTTCATGTGCCCAGGTTCTGGAGCTAATCTGCCTGGTTTCGTATCTCAGCTCTACCACTTGCTAGCCATGAGATCTTAAATGGTATGCTCCTCAGTTTCCTCACATGTAAAGCAGGGATGAAAGAGGGTACTTATCTCATCAGGATCAAATGAGATAATGCAAAGAAATTGCTTTACGTCATGTCTGACATATAAACATTTATTGAGAATATATTAGTTTAATGTTACTTTTATGATCATCATCTTCTCCTTCATTTTAGTGTTGTATGCCTAATAGGTCCATTTGAAATCATTTTGATCTTTACCTTTCTAACTGCAGAGCAAATGTTTAACAGTTTCAAAATGGGTATTGAGATCATTTGATATTTCAAACAAATGTCTTCAATACTTCCTATTGCTTCATATCATAAGAATGATTTCCCTTCCATTTGTATAAAAGGTATCTTTGAATCATTGCTTTGTGGAATTTACCATCAGATCTGAATGGTAAGGAATTAAAGCATCCCTAGTGCTACTACGGGTAGCACTTAAGTGCCAAAGGTTTGAGCAACACTAAGACAGACAGTACCTTTTCTGAAGAGGCACTTAGATTGCAAGTGCTAGGAGGCAAAAATACCCAGATCGGTAGTTTTCATGATGTGTTTTATAGAGTCCTTTGGGGGTGTCTCAAGAACTGGCAGGGCTCTCAGCCTTGCCATCTTTTAACCTGATCTGCTTTGTTTTCATCTGTTTACTATATTGGAATCCCTCTCCTAAAAATAATTTGGAAAACATTTATCTCTACTACATCTTGATCTCCTGTGGGATTATTTCTAAACTCTTATTTACCATTCTTATGCATTTCCTTAAAAGCTTGAATATTAAATGATTATGTGATTAAGAAAACTCTTGACATGTTCCCAGGAACACAGTGCAATATCTCAAAGCTTCTTGTGAATATCTACTAAGTGGAAGGTATCTAAGTTCAGTTAGGACCATTTGTTCTATTATTATATATGACATAGGCAAGTGCACAAGTTTTCAAATTCAAAGTTGAGTAGAAACAACTCTTGTAACTTTCTAGAGGTACTGGAAATAGCAGCATTTACTCTGTAAAATTATCCTCTGATTGTAGGCTTTTTATTTTGGTTAAATATCAAAACCTCTCACTGAACTGTTAACCAGAATTATTAGGAATTCTGAAAATATAAACAATCAACAATTTCTAGGTCTTCTCATGAATTATGACACTGGCCAAGTGAGATTTAGTTATTAGGTTAGAAAGAAAAATTATATGTACATATAGTTGCATAGATCAAAGAGCACACTTCTCTTATACATAGTAACAGGGCTGCCCAAATGCTGGGAACAATGTGGTTTGAAGATGCAAAAAAAGCTGTGGTTCTGATTCTCTAATAGAGGACACCTAGGAATACCTTTGCCCTGAACATAAACCAGAGATCAGTTTTTAGATCAGGGGTTCCCAACCTCTGGTACTTGGTCCATGGTCTTTTAGGAAGCGGGCTGCACAGCAGGAGGTGAGTGGCTGGTGAGCAGGTGAAGCTTCATCTGTATTTGCAGCTGCTCTTCAGCACTAGCATCACTGCCTCAGCTCCACTTCAGATCACCAAGTATTAGATTTTCGTGGGAGCACTGGCCCCTAGTGCCAGAAAGTTTGGGGACCTCTGGTTTAGTGAACTAGTCAATGCACCTTGCAAACTTAGGTGTGGCCTTAGGTACATCACAGACTTTCTTTTCCCGCAGACTCTTTCTTAACAAAAGGCTATCTTATCAGTGGAGGGAAGAAATCACTAGAAAACAGCAGGGCAGAATAGACTTTGATGGCCTCTACTCACCAGACTGAATTTCTCCTTCACTGGCCCACTGTCTGCCAGCAGTTTAGTCCTAGGGTTCATTTTTAGAATATCTCCACTTGTGGTTCCAAGGTAGAAAAAGCAATCATCGCTGGCCATCTGGGGAGCAGAGAGAAAAAGAAACCTGAAGACCTGGGTTTCCTCAGTGATGCCTATTAGCCCCCGGGTCAGGGACAGCATAAGCTTTCTCTGAAACCCCAGGAAGACCTACAAAGGTGCATCTGGCTATTTCTATTCCTCAGACCTAGATGTAGGTAAGGACAGCTCAAGGCCAAATTCAGAACTGGAGGAAATGTTAGGCTTCATGTAGCCTGTGCATTTCACTTGAAGTCTATTTGTGTCTGACATTAGCATGCCGCCTACCCTGCTGGCTCCAACTCTTAAGACTCCTCAACGGG
>NW_006442497.1:5053650-5085966 GCF_000325575.1 Pteropus alecto | reverse complement strand
GTTATTAGGTTAGAAAGAAAAATTATATGTACATATAGTTGCATAGATCAAAGAGCACACTTCTCTTATACATAGTAACAGGGCTGCCCAAATGCTGGGAACAATGTGGTTTGAAGATGCAAAAAAAGCTGTGGTTCTGATTCTCTAATAGAGGACACCTAGGAATACCTTTGCCCTGAACATAAACCAGAGATCAGTTTTTAGATCAGGGGTTCCCAACCTCTGGTACTTGGTCCATGGTCTTTTAGGAAGCGGGCTGCACAGCAGGAGGTGAGTGGCTGGTGAGCAGGTGAAGCTTCATCTATATTTGCAGCTGCTCTTCAGCACTAGCATCACTGCCTCAGCTCCACTTCAGATCACCAGGTATTAGATTTTCGTGGGAGCACTGGCCCCTAGTGCCAGAAAGTTTGGGGACCTCTGGTTTAGTGAACTAGTCAATGCACCTTGCAAACTTAGGTGTGGCCTTAGGTACATCACAGACTTTCTTTTCCCGCAGACTCTTTCTTAACAAAAGGCTATCTTATCAGTGGAGGGAAGAAATCACTAGAAAACAGCAGGGCAGAATAGACTTTGATGGCCTCTACTCACCAGACTGAATTTCTCCTTCACTGGCCCACTGTCTGCCAGCAGTTTAGTCCTAGGGTTCATTTTTAGAATATCTCCACTTGTGGTTCCAAGGTAGAAAAAGCAATCATCGCTGGCCATCTGGGGAGCAGAGAGAAAAAGAAACCTGAAGACCTGGGTTTCCTCAGTGATGCCTATTAGCCCCCGGGTCAGGGACAGCATAAGCTTTCTCTGAAACCCCAGGAAGACCTACAAAGGTGCATCTGGCTATTTCTATTCCTCAGACCTAGATGTAGGTAAGGACAGCTCAAGGCCAAATTCAGAACTGGAGGAAATGTTAGGCTTCATGTAGCCTGTGCATTTCACTTGAAGTCTATTTGTGTCTGACATTAGCATGCCGCCTACCCTGCTGGCTCCAACTCTTAAGACTCCTCAAAGGGGCTCCTAGGATGAAGGTGTACTCTTCCAAAGAGAATATGTATTTGCTTTATCTCATATTTTCCAAAGTCTATATTCGTAAAATGACTTCATTAGACAAGAGAAACAAGTCAATGGAGAATAGAGTTATATGAATAAATGTATGAATTCACATTTAAAACATATGAATAATTCCTCTTAATGGAAGAGACTATATTTCAACAATGAGTCTCATAGTTAGAAACTTTATTTCCAATGGCAGAAATAGGGTTAGTGGCATAGAAATGTGCTGTGGGCTCTGAGTGCCTTCTGGTACTCAGGTTTCTGGTGTCTGATGGCAGCCCAGGTCTGGTGGTAGCTCTGCCAAGACTCACCTGGAGCCATATCCAGGCAGCTTCTCTCCAACTTCTGAAGGGAGCTCCAGAAGTGAGGTTCTCCTCATCTGTGCCTCCCCAATCAATATCCCATATGTCAGACCTCACCTCCCTGCAGCCCATGGCACACATACACACACACACACACACACACACTTCAGTTAGTATTATTAATAGGAACTTCTACTACTAATTACTTAAAGTGATAGTTACTCAAAGTGATACTTACAGTAATACACAGAACTATTCTTTTCATCTGTCCTGTTTGGCACTCAGTTGGCCGAATTTTTCTGTTTAGGAGATCCAGTTCCCATACTCGAATTGTCCCACTATAGAAAAGAAATTCACAGTCGAATGGACATCCACTTAACAACCACTTTATCTCTTCTCTGTTTTATGTATTCTCTTGAAGAAGAAGCCAAAGAGAACTAGATATTTGTGAGGGTTTGTTATAGCCTAGTGCTCTACCTAAGATCTTCCTTTCATCCTCACAACCACCGTCGGGGCAGGTTTTATGATCCCCCACTCTCCAAATGAGAAAAATCAGAGCCTACATACAGCAAGGTCCTACATACAGCAGGGCAAGGATTCACACCTAGCTCTCTCACTTTGAAGCAAACACTCTATCCACTAGAGTGATAATAGAGAAACACAAACAAACAAGGAAACAAATGAGCAAACCAGAGTTCATTAGGTGTGTTTCTTTCAAAGTACTAAATTGTGAGGAAAGTTTTTAAAGGGAAGAACTTCATTATGGAGAGTCCTGTCTTCAAGGAAGGAGAAATGAGACTAAGCAATGAAAAGTCAAACAAAATCAGCACCTAACACAAGATTTGGCACATAGGTTATATGTAATCATTGTATGTTGAATTAATCTGAATTAATAATCGTATAAAAATATCATGGTCAACATCACGAAGACTTCAGCTAATATCTTAAGACAGAAAGATTAAAAGTATATTGATCAAGTTCAGTTTTTCTTTTTTTATAAAACCTCAGAGTTATGCACATAGTAAATGTTCAGTAAATATTTTGAATGTACTTTCTAAACTAAAAAGAAAAGAATCAGATTTTCCATGGCCTTCCTGGTAGCTGTCATTTGGATGCTAAAATATTGGAACTTGCACAATATCTCATGGGGGACAATATAATGGAACACCTGAAATTGGGACCATCATGGAGAACCACGATGTATAGGTGCCATACCAGAAATCTTACTTAAGAGTGCTTTATCTCAGTTATCAGTGTTACATAAAATTAAAACAGACCTAGATTATAGAATGTCCTAAAAAAAATTGGGCTTAAATTCAAGTTTTGACTCCTGGAGAAACATTGTCCACAGGCATCAGAATGGGTCTGTGCCTGCTGCTCAAGCAGCTGCTCAAGCAGCTGAGGGGCAGAGAGACCCCCATTAACCAAGGCTTAGTCAAAGCACTCTGCAAACCTAAAAGGAACTGAAGAGCTTCGTGGTCACCAGTGGCCTCTGAAGAAAGGGTAGGACGTGATCAGCAGTTTTAGGATCAGAATACTGTCCTAGTAAGACACTATTTGGGGGCTATACTTAACTGGTGGCTTTTATACCACCAGTTAGTTTCATTGCCTCTGAATAAATCTTTCCTCATAAGTAGCCGTGGAACAAATGCATGCTGCACATCACAAGGTAGGGACAGGAAACAGCACAGATGTAGGGGAGCACAAATGTTTTACTCTGGCTGGAAAAGTAACCAATGATGAGTGCCCTTCACAGATGGGAGACCACAGATGGGCTGAAAAGGATAATTCCATTCAACATATACTTCAACCCTACGTTCACAGAGTTTTAACCTTTGAACTGATATATGACATAAAAGAGGGATGTTTTTGTACAGGTTTAATCTTCACTTCAAACTCCAGACAGGGCTCTGATTGTTGAGTCTGTAAATTAATGTCTTCTGTTAGACAGATGCTGGCCTCTGTTCAAATCTTCAGCTTGGTCCCCTTTTAGCTTGTTAAAAGCTGACCCTAACGGAAATTATCTCATATGGCTGGTAGTCAAACATTTGAAACTTCGTGGCACAGTTCATTCGCAAACTATCATTTCATGAAATCTAAATCAAGAGCGTGTGGTAAAAAATGTCAACCAGTGAGTAAATCTGTGCCATTGTGTAAATTACTCTGAGAGCATGGATTGTAGGTAATGTGTCATCAGTAACAAACAGACCAGAACCTGAAATGAATTTAGCAGATAAGCAGTACATTTTCAGTAGAAAGCCCAGAATTTTCAAATAACCATGTTTAAAAGTCTTTTGGTTAAAAGGAGTTTTAATGACTACAAAATCATAAAAATTATGATGTAAGGTATTTTTCCAGGACTGAAAATATGTTCCCCAAAATTGGAATGACTATGCCTTCTGTATGAACAAATAAAGTGGTTTATGAGTTCTGAAAACCTCAACTGTAAACACGTACTTTCCAGCTGTAACAAACATCTCATCGCGGCACCCTGAGAAGATCACTGTGGTAGCATTCCCAACATTGAGGCCAGCCGCAGGACTGCCACAGATGGCATCTCTCTTGGCTATGCTCCACACCACCACACTGCCAAAACGAGAGGGACAAAAAAAAGTCAGGAGAAGACAGACTTTCAAAATAAGAAACAGTTCTTTTAGTAGTTCTAGAAAGAAAAAATAAAACAACAGTTTACTTACAAAAGAACAAAGGAATTACACTGACCCCCACACATCTCCTCAATCACACTGAATATGAAAAGACAAATGGGTGACACTTAAAAAGTTTTGAATGAAAACGATTACGTGTCTAGAAACCAGTGAGTACATCCATCAAGTCTGATGCTAAAACAGACATTTTCAGACATTCAAGGCATAAAGTTTACTACAGATTTATCCCATGTAAAAATTTTGACAGGGAACAGGGGAAATATGCTGGCAAAAAAAAAAACAAAGGAATGAAAAAGCAATAAAGAGGACAACATAAGGCAGTGTTCTCAAACTTGAACGTGTATCAGAATCACTTGCAGGACTTGTTAAAACAGACTGCTAGGATCCACTCCCAGAGCTTCCGATTCAGCAGGTCTGAAGTGGGGCCTGAGAATTTGCTTTTCTAAAAAGTCCCAGGTGATGCTGATGCTGCTGGTCTGGAGATAACACTTTGAGAGGTACTGCTTTAGGTTCCATTTCCTTCTTTCTAGGTTCAATCATACAACTTAGTCCTAAATTAAATAGTGTTAGGATAATAATATCAAAAATGCTAAGGAGAGAGTGTTATGTTAAACATCTGAATCAAAGTATTAAGGAAAAAATGCAAACGTTACAAACCTTGTTAATATTAAAACATACCTATTTATATTTCCCAAAGTTTCTACATGTAGAATGTATTATTACAAATAGTCTAAAATCAAGGTATACCCAAGATCTCTAGGAATGGAGAGGTAGGAGGTAGTATAAGAGCCATAAATTTTTTTATCTTGTAGAAAATTGATAGATACTACCTAAAGCAGAAAAATTGAGAGATATATCACTTAAAAAATTAGACTGATAACTAGATGCACCCCCCCCCCAAAAGACTCTTAAAACCAAGTACCTCATACCCAAGAGAAATTAAAACATACATCCATACTAAATCTTATAATGAATGTTCACAGCAGCATTATTAACAACAACCTCTGGAGAATAGAAGAACTCTTTATGATAGAGAGGATATGAATTTTAAATCCTTCTGTGTAATAGGACAACAAACTTTATAAACCATGAAAAGGTATAGCTTCCCCCCCACACACACACACAAAAAAAAGTTTAAAATTTAAAACTAAATACAAAGCGCTAACACAGATAAAGTTGGCCTAATATATTCCAACACATTTGTATAATGGAATACCATGTAGTCATTGCAAAGAATGAGATATACATTTATATGTACACACATAGATGTCCTCGGTATAACACTAATTTTAAAAGCATGTTTCATTACAATCCTGATAGTGTGATAACATTGATGCAAAAAAAAAAGTTCAAAAATAGGATACAAAACATAAAAAAAATCATGCACATGCAAACTGTCGAATATCTACTACAATTCCTGGCATCCCTTCTGTTCCTCTACCTCTGCGTAAAAGCAAGATGGTTTGGATAGAATGGACCCTCTCACAGGTTCAGGGTTGACTTCTGACTGTCCAAAACCAATTGGCAGAAACTGTCTTCCTCACCACCATGGCTGTCCAAGGATGGGCATATTGCATTTTCTTGTCCAGCAAGGTTTGTTTTTCTGTCTTTCTTTAGAATATTTTTCTCAACATCCCCCAATTTTCTCAAGTAAATTATACATAGCCTAAAATCAAGCCTAAAATTACAGAGGAGATGAATAGTTTTGCATATTAACCTTGGTTAAGGGGCCCTTTTTCTCCCCACAAGGCTTAGCTTTGGCATCTCTCTGGCAAGGGCTAGAGGAAGGAGTGACTAAATTGCTAAGATCCAAGAGTCTCTGGGGGCGTGGGACCTAGGCATCAGTAGTTTTAAATTTTCCTCAGGTGATTCTAGTGCGCGCTCAAGGTTGAGAATAAGTGCTTTAAGTTGAGCCAAGACCTTAATAAATGATTTCTGGGTACATTTCTTTTCAAAAACAGTCAAATGGGGATAGCCCAGGGAAGGTGTGACTACTCAACACAGAAAGGGAATAACTATTAAAGAAGGAAATCTCATAAAAATTTTGTGGACTTGCTATACATAAAGAGAAGAACTATCAATATGTAACTACACATAAATGCAAATTTCCTTTGTAATAAACTCGTGAAGCTCAAACAAGGAAGTATCCACACAAGTGCACCAAAGTATTGAATCCTAAACAAACCTCAGGTGTTATTTTTCTTCTTCAGACTACGTTTCTTTAACATTTATAGGAATACCGACTGCATTAATTGTTCTTCCTAATACAATGATTTTAAATACTTTTTCCCCCCAAATTTCATTTGTATGTATTCTCTGCCTACTAAAGTTGACTGTGAGTTCCTCGAGGAAAAAGATTACATCTCAGCAAGGCTAGTTAAAAATGCCACGTCTGGAGTCACACAGCCAGGGTTTGTTTCCTAGCTCTGTTACTCACCAGCTGATGACTTTAGTTCCTTGACTGCCATATGACCCTAATAGCTCCCACCTCATGGATTTGTTGTGAGGCTTAAATGAGATAATGCAGTTAAAGAGCTCAGCACATACCTGTCACATAGTAAGGACTCAAAAAAATTTATCTATTGTCTTTGATGCTGCTGCTACTGATGATGACAGTAATGATGTCATCTTTTGGGGGTTTTTTACAGTAATGGTTCTCAAATTTAACTGCACATTAAAATCATGGGGTAAACTTTTATAACTCCTAAAGCCCAGGCCAATCAAATCAGACTCTCTGAAGGAGGAGCCTGACATCAGTAATTTTCTAAAGCTCCCAGTAGAATTTCAATGCATGGCCAGGATTGAGAACCACTGTTCTATGGTATTTCTTCATAGGCTTAACTTAACTTAAATATAGACGGGGCCAACAGAGAATGTTAGAGAGGAGAGGATACTTGACACATCTAGAAATATGCCTGAAGGAAAATAATTAAATATGTTTAGTTCATTACCTTCCATCATCTGGGCCTCCTAGTGATACCAAGTATAAATCATTTGGTGAAAAGGCCACATCTTCAATTTTGCCCTTGTGAAGTGACAGCCGAGCAATCAGCTCCCTCTTCTTATAATCCCACAAAATGACATCTGCCTGAGGGCAAGAATATACTTTTAGATCATAGATAGACTTTAAAAGAATCTAGGTAGATAGCTACAGCTTTTAGTGAAAAATAATCAGTAATGTCACTTTTCTAGAAATTAGATCATGTCTTAGAAACATGACAGCAATGAAATGGAAATGGTTTTAAACTGGGACTTTTGTTCCTGAGCATTATTAGTCACCAGCTGCAACATCTGGTATAAAATCACCAGATTCCTTCACTCTCAAGTTGATAAGAATGAAACTGAGTTCAAAAAGAAGTCAAGAGGAAGAAGAGGAAGAGTGAAAACACGTGCCAGTTCATAGCTAAACTGAAGTGGGCACTTTTTTTAGGGAGGCGCCTCTAAATCAATTCACAACGAGTTACTTTCAGTTTATTCACCTTGAAGCCCATGAATGTGACTTGTCCTGAGGCAATGTAATCTCCACTCTTGGAGATGGTCACACAGGAGACATTGTTGCCATGACCGTGTAGGAAATCCTGTTTGTTAGTATTTATTGCCTGAATGAGGACTGTGCAACCCAGAGGGTAAACCAGATGCTCCTCATCAGGATGGCATTTCAGACCAGTGGGCACATGTCCTAAAAGAGAGAGATCAAAAAATATAATAATAAGGTGCAGAAGTGGCTGGCAATTTTTAAAAATCAAGTACAAAAGAGGATGCTTTTGAAATAAGCCTTAGTTCGACTACAATAAGTGGGGGGTAATATTTAATTTTATTCCACTGACAAGAATGTCAGTCTAGTATATGACTTCTCAAATTTTAATGTGCATAAAATTCCCAGGATGTCTAGTTAAAACGCAGGTTCTGATTTTAGGTCTGGGGCGGGGCCAATATTCTGTTTCTAACAAGCTCCCAAGTGCTGCAGCTGCTGCTGCTGCTGTTCTACAAAACCTCACTTTGGATAGCTAGGCCCGAGGGCTAATTCTTGTCATTCGAAGAAACATGAGTGCATGAAGCCCAAGAAGCCTATCCGGGTGAGTGCCTAGGCAAAGGGGGAACATGAATACTACCTTGGGCACAGTTGGGAAAAGATAAAATTTTGGATTAGTTCTAAGTCTCCACCAGACACTCTGAAGGAGTCCAGGACCTCTCACAGGGAGCCACCCGTCTTCCAGATATTTGGCAAGAACCATGTCAACAATTCCAAACCATTGTTAATACATTTTAATGTGAAATAGACACAAATCTTCCTTTATTGCTCATCTTTGGTGAGGATTTTCTCAGTTATTCTTCATATTTATTCTACAATATAAACATGAAGGTCAGCTTGACTAGTTAAAAAATCAATTTTAGTGGAATGTATTAAATGTGTAGATTGAGTTAAGGAAAGAATCTTTATGATACATCATGTCCTCTTTCTAAAAACAGGATATGTTTTTTCATGAAATCTCCTTTTATGTCCCCTAGTAGCGTTTCCAATTTTCTTCATAAAGATCTCACACATTTCTCCCATCCAAGTACTAACCATGCCTAACCCTGCTTAACTTCTGAGATCAGATGAGATGGGGTGCGTTCAGGGTGGTATGGCTGTAGACTCACACATTTCTTATAAAGTTTGTTCCTGGATATTTAAAAATATTTTTTATGACTATATTCTTTCCTACCAAAAGAATCATAAATATTTATTAATATAGTCTTCTTGTTTTTTAATGAACTCATCTTTTACATTTAATTCCCTCTAGAATGTATTTTGGTGCATAATGTGATTACAGTAGCTAAATAGATTTTGTTTGCTTAGTCAAATAAATGTATTTATTGAGCAGATGATTTCTTCATTTTGTGATTTTTCCTTTTTTATGTGGTAAGTTCTCAAAATACTATCGTTTGTGTCTGGGGGTGATCTATTAGTACTAAAATGTGTATATATATATTTTCTTAATTGCAGGATCCTTATAAATAATCATATGGCTAACCATATGGAAAAAGTAAAATTAGATCCCTACTTCACATCATCTACAAACAATACATTCCAGGTATATCAAGGACCTAAATGTGAAAAACAGGACTCAATGTATACATGAGTTGTAGGAAATGACTTCTTAAACATAACACAAAAAGAGCAAATCATAAGAGGAAAGGCCAATATATGCATCCAGTTATGCTAAAATTAAAAACTTCTAATGACAAAAGGCAAAGTGAAAAGAAAAACTCAAACCAGGGGAAGATATTTGCAATGTACATTATATATATTATATGTATGCATTATAAATACATATTACATATATGTATACATATATAATACATATTATATATATGTATACATATATAATACATATATACATATATAATACATATATAATATATAATATGTATAGTTTATATTTATAAAGTAGAAATCTGTATTATATTCAGAATATACAAAGAAGTACTACAAAGCAAACACAAACTGTCCAACAGAAAAATGAGTAAAAGATATGAACAGAAAATTTATGATGGAGGAAATTCAAAAGCCAGCAAGTGAAAAGATATGCAATTTACAAGCAATAAGGAAAATGTAAATTATATCCAAAATAAGATACCATTTCATCTCCATCATAATGGCTAAAATTAAAAAGGCTAACAATACCAAGCATTAGTGATTATGTGGAGCAAAGGAAACACTCACGTACTGCTTAGTGGGAGGGTGAACTGGTAGAATTGCTTTGGAAAACGTATCCATATTGAGGATGCACATACTCTAGGACCAAGTTAATCCACTCTTGGGTATGTAACCTAGAGAAATATGTGCAATTTCACCCAGGGGCTATGTACAAATATGTTCACTGCAACATTGTTTATATTAGCAAAAAGTTGGAAATGAACTAAAAGCCCATGGACAGGGGAATAGATAACCAATCCTGGTACATTCATACAAGGGAGTAGTAGAGTTAAAGCAAATTAAATCAACATGAAATCAACACAGATAGATTGCACAAATAATGTCAGGTGAAAAGCAGCTGGCTTTAAAATGTGCACAGTAAGATACTATTTGTGTAATATATGAAAACATGCAAACTTACATTATAAATTGTTTATGGATAGACTAGCACACATGTATATTTAATATTATATATATATATAGCAAAATTTAAAAAAACATAGCTGGGAGGGGTACATATTAACTTCAGAATAGTGGCTGTTTCTAGAGAGGGAGAAAGGATAAGACAGTGTGATAGGAGAGAGGAATTAAAATATGTAGTGTTTTCTTGCCTAAAAAAATGAAATCAAATAAAGAGAAGTATCGAAATTTGTTAATTCTGTGAGTGGTACTTAGTGTTTATTATAGTTAGCCCACCATATATGCAGGTTCCCCATCCATGAAGTCAACCAAGCTCAGACTGAAAATACTATTCAGGGAAAATGAACAAACAAACTTGCTGCTGAGGTGTGCTATGCAGTTAGGTCTACAATGGTTGCATCTGTACTGAAAATATACAGACTCTTTTTTCTTGTCATTATTCTCAAAGCAATACACTGGGAAAACCATTTACATAGCATTTCCATTGTATTAGGTATTATAAGTAATCTAGAGATGATTTAATGCATATGGAACAATGTGCCTAAGTTATACGTAAATACTACACCATTTTATATAAAGTACTTAAGCATCCATGGATTTTGGTATCTCCTGCGGATACCAAGGGCTGATTGTATAGCACTCTCTCTAATTTTCTGTTGAACTATTTTATGATAAAAATAAAGTACAAGTGCCCTATAATACTCCCTGCACAGGTGTAATCATTGTTAACCCGTAGATGTGTATTTCTTCCGATTATTTTCTTCACATTTTATAAATAGGGTTCTTGGTTGCAAACAAGAAAGGTCATCCCTGGCTAAATTAAAAAAAGAAAAAGAAAAAAGAAATTCATAGGAGGAATACAAATAGCTCACAAAATTGATAGAAAATGTGGAAAATTACACTTGAAATATAGGCAGGACTAATAGGAAGGCAAGACCAAGCGACATGAACTAAGGAATTCTCATTGCTATACTGCTCAACACTCAGTGCAACATTTGACTCCCACAGTGCTCTGTCCCTCTGCATCACTCCCTTAAGAGTGGAAGCTTTGAGTGGGATTATCTAAGTGTCTGAATCTATTGTCACATATCTCTGATGGCTGCTAAAGAGTCGAGAGAGGAAATTTCTGCCCCTTTTAGGCTCTCACCAAAGCCAAGAGAACCCACTCTTATCTAACTTGAGATTCTCCTTTAATAAGATATTCAGATGTTGAGTAGCCACACATGCCCACTACAATGAACATCTTTTCCTCTTTTCTCCATCATCACACTCTGTTCCCCCACCTTTGGTTCTCTCTTCTCTCTCTCTCTCTCTCTCTCACGCACACACGCATGCACGCACGCACACACACACATTTTATTTAAACTATAACAGGCTAGTATACATACTGTTTAGCAAGTTGCATTTTACTTAATATATCTTTGACATCTTTCCTTGCTATTCCATATAAATCTCTTTTTCTTAAAGATTACATAGTGTTTTTGTTGTACAAAAGACTATAATTAAAAAATAATTTATTGGAGTGAAAGTCTCATAACATAAAATTAACTTTTTGTGAGACATACAAAAATCTCAGGCCCCAGGGGAATTTAATTTAATTTATTTTATTTTATTATTTTATACCTTTAGACCTCCTTCATCCTTTTCTCCTACCCACCATCACCTGGCTCTGGCAACCACCAATCTGTTCTCTGTATCTAAGAGCCTGATTTTTTTGTTTTTTGGTTATAGATTTCACATATAAGAGAAAGATCATGCAGTATTTCTCTTTGTCTGTCTTATTTCTCTTAGCATAATGCCTTTGAGGTCTATCCATGTTGTTACAAATGGAAAGATTTTATTCCTTTTTATGGCTGAATAATATTGCATTGTATGGAATTCCATATATATATCATTATTTCTTTATTAATTTATCCATCGGTGGACACTTAGGTTGTTTCCGTATCTTGGTTTTTATAAATAATACTGCAATGAACATGGAGTGCAGATATCTTTTCAAATTAATGTTCTCATTTTCAGATAAATACTCAGAAGTGGAATTGTTGGATCTTATAATAGTTCCATTCTAAATTTTTTGAAGAATCTTCATACTGTTTTCCATAGTGGCTGCCCCAACTTACATTTCCACCAAACAGTACACAAGGGTTCCCTTTTCTCTACATTCTCTCCAACACTTGTTATTTCTTGTCTTTTTGATAATAGCCATTCTAACAGGTGTGAAGTTATATCTCATTGTGATTTTGATTTGCATTTCCCTGATGATTAATGATGTTGAACATCTTCTCATGTATCTATTGGTCATCTGTATGTCTTCTTTGAAAAAGATATCTATTCAGATCTTCTGCTCATTTTTTAATCAAATTTTTTGTGTTTTCACTATTAAATTGTATGATTTTCTAAATATATTTTGGATATTAACCTCTTATCAAACATATTATTTGCAAATATTTTCTCCCATTCAGTAAGTTGTCTTTTGATTTCGTTGATGGTTTCTTTTGCTATACAGAAGCTTATAAGTTTGATACAGTCCCACTTGTTTGTTTTTGCTATTGTTCCTTTCAGTCCTGGTGTTAGTTAAAAAAATCATCACCAAGAATCATGTCAAGGATCTTATCGCCTATGCTTTTTTCTAGGAGTTTTATGGTTTCAAGTCTTGCCTAAATCTTTAACCCATTTTGAGTTGATTTTTATGTATGGTGTAAGACAGTGGTCTAGTTTTGAATGTGGCTGTCCAGTTCTCCCAACATCATTTATTAAAGGGTCTGTCCTGTTTTCATTATATTTTCTTAGTTCCTTTGTCATAAATTAATTAACCATATATGCATGAGTATTTATCTGAGCTCTCTATTCTGTTCCATTGAACTATGTTTCTTTTTTATGCCAATACCATACTGTCCTAATGGCTATAGCTTTGGAATAAAGTTTGAAATCAGGGAGTGTGATGCCTCCAGCTTTGGTCTTCTTTCTTAAGATTGCTTTGACTTTTTGGGGTCTTTTGTGGTTCCATACAAATTTTAGTATTTTTTTTTCTATTCCTGTGAAAAATGCCATCAGAATTTTGATAGGGATTGCACTGAAACTGTAGATGGCTTTGGGTAGTATGGATGTTTTAATAATATTACTTTTCCAACTCAGGAGCATGGAATATCTTTGTGTCTTCTTCAACTTCTTTCTTTAATGTCTTAATCTCTTGTAGTTTTCAATGTACAGGTCTTTCACCACTTTGGTTAAATTTATTCCTAGGTATTTTATTCTTTTGATGCAATTGTAAATAGGATTGTTTTCTTAATTTCTCTGATAGTTTGTTATTAGTGTATAGAAATGCAACAGCTTTTTGAGTATGATTTTATATCTTGCAACACTACTGAATTCATTCATTAGTTCTAACATTTTTTTGATGGAGTCTTCAGAGTTTTTTATATATATGTCATCTGCAAACAGTGATAGTGTTAACTTCTTCCTTTCTAATTTAGATGTCTTTTATTTCTTTTCCTTGCCTAATTGCTCTGACTAGAACTTCCAATACTATGTTGAATAAAAGTGGTGAGAGTGAGCATCCTTGTCTTGCTCCTAATCTTAGAGGAAAAGCTTTCAGCTTTTCACTGTTGAGTGAGATGTTAGCTGTGGGCTTGTCATATGTGAGCTTTATTGTGTTGAAGTACATTCCCTCTATACTTGCTTTGTTGAGAGTTTTTATCATAAATGGATGTTGAATTTTGTCCAATGCTTTTTCCTGCATCTATTGAGATGATCATATGATTTTTATCCTTTATTTTGTTACTGTAGTGTATCATATTGACTGATTTTTGAGTATTGACCAAGGCTTGCATCCCTGGGATAAACTCCACTTGATCACAGTGTATGATATTAATGTATTGTTGAATTCGGTTTGCTAATATTTTTTGAGTATTTGTTTACTTATTTGGGTGAAATTCACATAACAAAATTATCCATTTTAAAGTAAACAATACAATAGCATTTTGTACATTCACAATGTTGTGCAACCACCACCTTTATCTAGTTCCAAACCATTTCCAGACTATAATTTTTTAAATCATTTTTTTAAACCAATGGACATTTGGGCTGTTTCCTCCAATATTTGGGCTCATTATACACAATACCACAGTGAATCTCATATACAATTTTTTAAAAACTAAAATAAGTGATTCGAGTTCTTTAAAGCTCAAAGATTATCCTCATTAAAAATTATAATTGATACTACAAACCATCTTTCACAAAGATTATAAAATTTTTTCTCCCAGCAATAGTAATCATTTCTTATTATTATCACCTTTTATTCATATTTCTGGCCTTGCCAATCTGAGAAGTAAAAAATTAATGTCATTATTTTAATAGCAATTTTTTAAAGCATTTTGAGCTAGTAGCTATTTATAATTCTTTACCCATTATCTATTTCAGAGCTTGACAAATATTTTCTATAAAAAGGGTCAAAAGGTATATATATTAGGCTTTGTGGACCACGACTACTTAAGTCTACTATTGTAGTTTAAAAGTAGCCATAGACAAAATATAAACAAGTGCACATGGCTGGGTTCAAATAAAACTTTATTTACCAAACCAGGAAGAAAGCCAGATTTGGCCCAAAGGCTATCATTTGCAGACTCCTGATCTCTTTTGTTATTGTTGCTGGTTTTTGTTTAAGAACTCTTTGCATATTAGGAAAATCGTCAGTTTATCTACTCAAGTTAATTGATGAATGTGGCTATTCTTGTGTCAATACCAAACTCTTAATAACTATTATAAAGTTATTAAGTTATTAATAAGCTTTATAAAATGCTTTCATAAGCAACACAACTATACTTGGTTTGCTCAAATAATAAATTCCTGTCAAAATACAATATCTAAAAGAGTAAAGTACAGTTACATATTTTATACCCTCAAGTTAAAACTCATAAACTATAATGTTACACTACAATGAATTCTAGTGTCATAATGATAAAGAGACTTTTCTTTTGCTTCTAATTTGTTTTCTGTGTAAAGGCTAAACTCAATTACTTGGTATTTAAGGCCTCCAAAATCTAATCCCAGGCTCTCTTTTCTGTGTTCTCCTGCCAGTCCCTGACACTGAAGCCACACCAAGCTTTTTGCTATTCCCCAACCACGCCTCACACTCTCCACCCTCCTGCATTCATCACCCTACTTCTCCTACCTGGAATATTCTGCCTCTCAGTCTTTACCCAGTGACTCCTACCCACCTTTAAAGACTACTTGAATTAATCCCTCTTTTACCTCACTCAAACCTAAAATAGAATATTTCTCCCAAACTTTCATAAAGCTTTACTTATTCTTTTTTGAGAGGCAGTATAGCCTTTTAAGTAAACGTTTTTCATTGAAGACAAAAATACAGAAAACTTGATAACTTTCTACCAAGTAAGCACACTCATTTAACCATAGCCCAGCTCAAGAAGTAGATTATTACCACACTTCAGACATTCCCCATGTGCCTTCTCCCAGTCTACATCCCTCCAATGGTAGTCGCTGTTGTGACTTCTATTTTTGTAAATTAACTTCCCTCATTTTAGAACTTTATATGAGTGGAATTATATAGTATGTACTCCTTCGCATCTGGCTTTTTTCATTCAAAATTATGTTTGTGAGATCTATCCATGCTGTGTGTAGCAGTAGATTATTCTTTTCCATTGTTGCACAGTAGTCTATTATATGAATATACCACAATTTATTTGTCCTTTCACTTTTGATGGACATTTGGTTATTTTAATTTTCAGCTATTTGAAATAATGCTACCTTAAATATTCCCATATTTTGGTAGTACACATTTCTGTTGATTGATATCGCATTTGGAGGATACATCAAAAGTCTTTAAGATATATTCAGAATTTATCCTAAGGAAAATGTTAGTTAAATGGGTTAGCTATGCAGATATTCTTCGTAGCATTTAAAAATAAATGTAAAAAATGAAAATTATACTAAATTCTTAAGAACAGAGCATTGTTTAAATAATTGTGGCATATCTATAGAACAGAATATTATATTAAAACTATGCCATAGAGTATATTTACTCATAAGGAAAGATTTACATGGCATAATGTTAAGTGAGAAAAAAAAAGTCTGGTTATAAGAATATATACAGCCTGAGTTCACTTTCATAAAAAACTAAAATAAAACACCATATTTGGTGTAAGCGATGTAAGTGTATATTTGAAAAGATCACACCAAAGTTAAAAGTGATACTTTGAGAAATGTGATGATGGCTGATCTTTCTTTTGGTTTCTCTGTATTTTTCTAATTTTTAAAACTCTTCTTCTTAAGTATGGCTATGGATTTATCCTTGTACTCTTAGTGAATAGCATACTACTGGTATATGATGGTTCTAAATAAATGTGTATTTGATTATATGAAAGAATATAAATTGTCACAAAACCAACAAGGTAAAAACAATTAAATTTGAGCCATTCTAAAAGGCCAAGCTAATTAGTAATTAATTGTCATGGAAGACATTGGGATATAAATTGCCATATATTTACTCTTGGATCTCTAAAAAACAACATGAATCCAGTCGCAGAGCTCTATGTTTGAGGTCACCAGTGTGGCCCTTTGTACTCACTGTAGACCACTCATTTCATTTATCAATGATTTTGTAATCAGCTCTAAAGATGGCCGATATCTCAGATGTACTAAATGTCCACTTCCTATCAGAACAGGTTAAAGTAGAATGAAAATAAAAGTTAAGAACCAAGTCTTAGAATGAACTTAAAACCTTGGTCATTGATTGTTTTGCATTCACTTTTTTACAATTTAAGAGTTTTAGGGCATCGCAATGCACTTTAAAAAGTTTGTTTTTCTAAAAGGTAATCCACGGCTTGTTTTCATCCTTCAAGAAAAAAGAAACAGCATGTTTCCCTTTAATGTTCAAAATAATAGGCAGTCACAAATAGGATTTGAGCAGAACAACCAGGTCTCCCCAGATCAAAGCATCTCTCCCCTCTAGCTCTCCCTGGCGTCCTCTTTGCCTCCTATTGTGGCCTGAAGTCCTCATCATTAGAACCTTTCGGGTTAGAGGACATTTTAAAACAGTTGCTTAAACACGCGTTCCCTTCCCCGTCCTTTCTCACTGATACATCAGCTAGTTTGTTAGAAATTAGCTGGTCTCAGGGGCCAACACAGACTCGGCAATCCAATACTTACTGAGCGGCAGGAAAGTTTTGCGGGCTGCGTGGGGCTTAGAGCTAGACAGTGCTGACTTAGTGGGAGAAGGGCTACAATCACCCTTACTTATCCGTCCATATCCTGTGAGGAGGCATTTGGTCCCTTATCTCACTCCTTGAGGTCTGAGGAGAGCAAGTGACTCTGTAAGGCCACTGGGCAGGACAGGCTGTTGGCCCCCGGTGCTTGCCTTCGGCCGAGGCTCATGCCAGGGTCCCACACTACCTCCCAGGTGCCACCCGGTACTCACTCTTCCTGTTGGAACTATACGTCCCAGGGATCCCAAACCATTCAGCCCAGACATGCTCGAAGCCTCACCATTGAAGCCTATCACAGCTTCAAGCTCCAGCTCGGCCACCTCGGTCTTGGGCGAAATTTGGTTCTCCATCACTAGGAGACTCCTCTCACTTTCCTTTCAACCTCCAGCCAGGCAGCGTCTTCTGGTCGTTATGGTAACGGACTGCGCATGCGCACCAGATCCAACACGCGCTAACCCCGCCTGCGGAGTTCAGATACCCGCTCTTGCAATTAGAGAACTTCTTTTTCCTGCTTCTCTGGAAATTTAGGGCGCACCAAATGCACAGAACGAATTCCTTCTTTCCCCACATAAAGAGTCTGTAATCTTTTGGGTAACTATATAATCATGCACCTAATAGCATTTAAAAGTTAATCAAATAGAGGATTGCTTCTGACGGGAGGACTACTATAAAATAATACATAATTGATACTTCTTCGAGTCCCTTGTTTGAAGTTGGAGGAAAAAATTTTTTAAGCGTTATTGAGATGTAACTTACACATCATAAAATTCACTTAAAGTGAGTTTTAGTAAATTTATACAATTGTGCAATTATCACTACAATCGGTTTTTGTTTTTGTTTTGTTTTAAGTAGGATAAAATTTTTAATTAACTGCTTTTGAGGCACTCCCACCTTCCTGAGAAAATGCTTAGATTTTGTTCGACAACAATTTTATTTTAATTGCACCTAGTTCGTGTCTCAGTGTGAATAGATTGCTACAACCTACTGTTCCCTGGAAAGCTTTTTTCTTTTTCTTCCTCCCTCCCTTCCTCCCTTCCTCCTTTCTTCCCTTCCTTTCCTTTCCTCCCTTCCTTCTCCTTCTCTCCTTCTCCTTCTCCTCTTCTTTCTTATTTCCTCACTCCCTCCCTACCCCCTTCCCTTCTCCCTCCCCCCACCCTCTCTCTCTCTTCATAGTTTTGACGCCCTAGTGTATATTCCCTTTGCAAACACTAGGTTCTGGTCGCGCACGGGTCGAACCGCGAAGTATGATCCGCGCAAGCCACCGTAGTCAGCTGCTGCAAGCAGGAAGTGTCCGAGAGCGGGCGGAGACTGCAGGATGGCTCCAGACCCCTGGTGAGCCCCTTGAGGCGGCCGCGCGCAGGGGTCTTTGGGGGGCTAGTCCGAGCTTCCGAGGAGCAGGCGATAGCTAAGCATTGAGGCTGAAGTCCTTTCGAGACAAGGGAACGGGTAGCAAGGACCCTAACCTCTGCCGAGGGGGACTCTGGCGCATCCTTCCAGTCTGTTTGCAGGGGTGGGCGGTGCAGGAGACCGAGTGGACCCTTGGGGAGCTGAGGACTAGTGCTTGATCCGAACAGTACTCTGGCCCTTCCTGGCTGCATCCTGCCGCTGGGATTTCCCGCCCCTCTTGGTTGTGAAACTGGCTGGTGAAGGCTTCTGTAGACTCCTGTGAAAGTTAAGCAGAAGTAACCGTTTTGTAGAATGTTTGTTCATTTGGTGAACCCCTTATTTCACAGGTGGAGAAATCGAGATTCAGAATCCGTGGCTAACAGCCAGTTAGTAACCAGTTAGTGCTAGGACCTAGACCTTGTGGGCTTTTCAGAAAACTTGTAGGAATCTGGGAGGGAAATTATACTTTTGTTTATAAGGCACTTTATCCTTGCCTGAGTCAGTATCATGAAGACTTTTTATGGCTGCAGCTACTGCAGTAAAATAGCTGATAAAGGTCATTCATCAATTAAATCTCAGGACTGAATGGTGAAAGACAAAATTTCTGATCCCAAGGAACATATTGCTATAGCATATTGGACTTGAGCCTTTTGTTTAGTAATTAAAAACATTACAGTTAAATAAAATTCTTGTTGGAGTATATGTCTTATGTTGGCATTTCTAATATAGTTTAGAATTGCTTAAGTTGCAGACAGTCTGGATATTAGGAGAATGGATTGCAAGATCAAAGTTTGCACTATTAATGTATTAGGGCCAATGGCTTAATTAACAGTAATTTTTTTCCACCTAATTTTAACAGTTGTATACATCCGAATAAAAAATGTAGAAAAGACTGAATATTTGCAGAGGAAAAAAATTAACATCTTTATCATTTCGAATAATAGCTATTATTGTTTTTTAAAAGAAATTTATTACTTTATGTAAATATGTGTATATACATACATATACATATATGTTTACAAAACGGGACATTTCTCCACATTATTAAATATTTACTGAAAGTGTTTTTTATGGTGCATAAGAGTGCATTATATGAATAACCATACTTTATTCCCCTTTTTATACCTCTTTGTAACAGAGCTTTTTTGTTTTTTTGTTTTTGTTTTTGTTTTTAACTTTTGCAAAGACTGCCCCTTTGTTCCATCTCTTATTTCTTTGGCTCACTTCTGAAAAGTGGAACTGTTGGGTCCAAGGGAATGAACATTTTTAAGGCTCTTATTACATATTTGCCCTCCACCTCCCAGAAGCTAACCCCCTCGGTATACACATAAAATAAGATATAAAATTCAGAGATAAGGGAGAGGCCCCAGGTTATCTATCTTAGGAAGCTATCTATCACATTGGACCCCCAAGCCTCTCCCACAGTTAATGTTGAAAAAACATTTATAATTTTTCCTGTTACTCTCAAATAGCTTGATATAGTGGCTTCCTCATTTGACTGTTGAAGATGAAACAATGGAGTAATTCTGCTGTTTGTTACCTTGCAAAGTTGGTTGCTGATCTGGATGGTAGAAAGGAGTATGGAATGAGACTTTGAAAAGTCTATAAAAACAAACTCAATTACAACTTGCCCTCTTGCTATTGAAAGTCTTAGGTCAATGATTCTTCACTCCTGAGTAGTGTTCTAATGTTTAAAAATAGAATATAGCAATTACTATTTTAATGGCATACAAAGCAATGGTAAGCTCACAGTTTAACAGAATTAGTGAGTGATTTTTGTCTCTGAACTGATTCTTTGAGGAAGTTAATTAGCTTTACTGCTACAGCAACTTATTTGTTGATATACTGGAAGAATTACGGTTAAACCTTAATAGTTGTATATTCTGATCGAACTTTTTTTAATATAATTTATTTTTTGCAAACTTTGTTAATATAATAAAAAGGAATTAGTGAACATTGGATTTTTTGTCTATTTTTTAAACTATTGAATAAATTTGACATGTAACATTGTATAAATTTAAGGCATTTAAACTTTTAAATCAAATTAATACATTTCACTGGATGTAAGAATTTATCTGTGGTGACACATTATACTACATACCAATAAGAAAAGTATGACATCATTATTTATTAGAATTTTTAGATTTATTTATCAGAGATTTATTAAAAATTATATATCTTTTGCAAACTTAAAATAATATAAATGAAATTGTTAAGGTATGTCTAAGGCAATGGCAATAATTACTGTCTGACTAATACTGACTGAAAGATGCCATGGATTTCAAAATATATTCTTTTTTTAAAATTTATTTTTTATTATGGTGACATCGGTTAACGAAATCCAGTAAGTTTCAAGTGTACAATTCAACACTTGAATTTTAAGTCATATATATTTTGCATTGTATGTTCACCACCCATAGTTAGATTCCTTTCGTCACCATATATTTGACCCCTTTTCCCCATCTACCTCCCCCCCTACCCCCTACCCTCTGGTAACCACTAGTCCATTGTCCATGTCCATGAGTCTCTGCTTTTAGGTTTATATTCCACATATAAGTGATACCATATAGATTTCCACTTTTTCTGTCTGTCTTATTTTGCTTAGCATGATTATCTCAAGATCCATGTCACAAATGGCAGTATTTCATCTCTTCTTATGGCTGAGTAATATTTCATTGTATATATGTGCCACAGCTTCTTTAGCCAGTCATCTATCGTAGAATACTTCAGTAGCTTCCATGTCCTGGCCACTGTGAATAATGCTGCTATGAACATCAGTGTGCAAATATATTTTCGGATATGTGTTTTCAAGTTTTTGGGGTAAATACCCAGCAAAGGGATTGCTGGATCATATGATAGATCAATTCTTAGTTTTTTGAGGAACCTCCATACAGTTTTCCATAGCGGCTGTACCAATTTGCAGTCCCGCCAGCAGTGTGTGAATGTTCCTTTTTCTCTGCATCCTCTCCAGCATTTGTTATTACTTGTCCTGTTGATAACAGCTATTCTAACAGGTGTGAGATGGTATCTCATTGTGGTTTTGATTAGCATTTCCCTAATAGCAATGTTGAGCATCGTTTCATATGTTTTTTGGCCATTCGTATGTCTTCTTGGAAGAAGTGTCTGTTCAGGTCCTCTGTCCATTTTTAAATTGGATTTTTGTTGTTATTGAGTTGTACGAATTTTTTTAATATATTTTGGATATTAGGCCCTTATATTTGCAAGGCGGTGCTTGCGATTTTCCCATTCAGATGGTTGTCTCTTTACTTTGTTGACAGTTTCTTTTGCGGTGCAGAAGCTTTTTAGTTTGATGTAGTCCCATTCATTTATTTTTGCTTTTACTTCCCTTGCCTTTGAGGTCAAATTCATAAAATCCTCTTTAAGTCCAAGGGCCATGAGTTTAGTCCCTATGTTTTCTTCTGTGCAATTTATTGTTTCAGGTCTTATATTCAGGTCCTTAATCCATTTTGAGTTACTTTTGGTGTGTGGTGATAGACAACAGCCTAGTTTCATTCTTTTGCAGGTGGCTTTCCAGTTTTCCCAGCACTATTTATTGAAGAGGCTTTCCTTTCTCCACTGTATGTTTTTGGCTTTTTTTGTCGGAAATTATTTGCTCATATAAACATGGGTTCACTTCTGGACTCTTGATTCTGTTTCACTGGTCTTTATGTCTTTTTCTGCCAATACCATGCCGTTTTGATTATTGTCATTTTGTAATATAATTTGTGTCTATTTACTTTTTAAAAATGTTATTATAGAAGGAAAAAAATACACAAAGCGGGATAGTATGATGAGCCCCTTTATACTCATCACCTAGTTTCTGGAATTATCAGTATTTTGCCATTCTTATTTAATTTCTGTTCTCTACATCTCTTTTTTCTGAGTGTATTTTAATGTAAATCTTATACATATATCAATTTATGCATTTCTTATTTTTGTATTAGAACAAGGCCCAGTTTGTAGTCTGGAAAGTTCTTTCAATTCTCTTCTTTCCAGTCTCTGTCATGGCATCACTTAGGCCTAAAAACTCTAATCATCTACTTTTTCTTCACTCCTTATATCAGATTATTCACTAATCTTCTTTGTTTTTTTCCTTTTAAATCTCTTTTATGCTATTTCTACCATAGTCTAATCTTTTATAACTTTATGCCTTGCAGATAGTAAATACTGGTATTTGGTTATATAACTGAATAGCTGGAGAAGTCTTCTGCTGGTCTGCCACTCTTCTCTCCTTCCTAACTATTTATGTAAATGAGGTTCAGGTTAATTTTCCTAACTAGTGCTTGAGGCACTTGGATGCTGGATACCATGATGAGGTTGCTTGTTACTGCTAGGCCAGTGATTCCCAAACTTTGCTATAGATTGGAACCACCTAGGGAGTTTTTATACTTGCCCAAGTCAAACCCAACATTGATTTAATCAGAATGCTTTCGGATTATGAACCAGGAATTGGGTGGGGGAGGGTTATATTTTTAAGGTTCCCCAGTTATTTGAATATGTAGCAAAGTTTCAGAACCACTCTTCTTTATGGCTAAAATGAGAACATGAGGATTAGAGGCAAGGACCTCTTCAGGGTCTGACTTTATGTATAAAAGTAGCCTCTACAGCTCTGAAATTCTTACAAATCTAATTTGATTAGTCTGGTGTTCAAGGTTCTTCAGAAACTAGCTTCTACTATTTTAAACTTAATCCTCCTCCCTAGGGCTACCACTCTGCCTAACATGCCAGGCACATTTTGTTCCTTTCATCTTTGCTTGCTCCTTGTGCCTTTTGCCCCATCTAGAATGTGCTCTTCCTTTCTGTCAGAATGAGAGACTTGCTTTGACTCAGTGCTTCAGCCCAAGAAGTAACCTCTTGGCCTAGCCCTATCAAGTCTGAGTGCCTGAACCAACAGTAACTTCTCTTACTTCAGAACACCAGAAATACTTACCAGTTATACCCCACATTTGGTGAGAGGTGTATTGTTCCTTACTATTGATTTTCATATGTGTGGTCTGGAACCATAGAGCTAGGCCTAAGCTCCTCTTTTATAAATGACAGTTTGGTGGAGAATGAGAGGAAACGTGGCACAGCTGGGACCAGGACCCAATTTCCTTATAAGCCAACCTCCTATTTTCTTAATTATATCTTGTCTTATATTACCTGCTATTTTTTCATATACCTGAATGTAAATATATATATTCATATATATAAAAATATTAAATGCAGAAATTTTTTTAAGGAAATAAACATATTTCTCCCTTTATGACTTTGATACAGGTTTTCTACATATGATTCTACTTGCCAAATTGCACAAGAGATTGCTGAGAAAATTCAACAACGAAATCAGTATGAAAGAAATGGTGAAAATACAACCAAGGTAAGACCAGGAGAGGATTAGTACCTGAAATGATTTGTTTGAGCTTTGAGGTCTGAAAGCCCTCCAATTTCTGAGGCGAAGTGTGTGTGTGTGTGTGTGTGTGTGTGTGTGTGTGTGTGTGTGTGAGATAACTTATATGCTTATATATGTTGCATTGACATTACAACCAAACGGTTAATAAGTTAATCACTGAGATTAAATGAAGCATGATATCTCTTTAATTTCTTCTGTTTTATCTTAAAAGGTTCTGACAACTTTAGTATAGTTCTAAGGTTGGTACACTTTCCCCCCAAATAGTGAATCTTATAGGCTTTGCAGGATCAGAGGCAATGTCCTCACTTCTTTGAGTATACATTCTCACTGAAAGTCTTTTTTATGCATTACATTTAAAAATGTAAAAATTGATTCTTTGTTTCTGTGTCTTATGCTATCCTTTGTTCCTGTTTATAATCATTTTTCAGGTTGACTTCCTCCCCCCACCTCACCTCGTTGAATTAATTTTAAATATGTAAAACACATTGTTAAAAAGTCAGAATTATATACAAAGATACACTCAAATCTTGTTCCCAACTCACGCTTTCCCACCCCTTCTTCACTTTTTATAGGTAACCATTTTTATTAATTTTTGGTTTATTCCTGTATTACTTTCGGCAGAAATAAGCATCTACATATATATATAGATATTTTATTTCTCTTTTAAACAAAAAAAATGTTCTTTTGTTTCTTGCTTTTTAAAATTTACTATATCTTAGAAATCTCTATTCTTTAGGGCTGTGTAGTATTCTAGTGTATAGATGTACCATAGTTCATTTAATCTGTCTCCTAAGGATGGGCATTTAGATTGTTTCCAGTCTTTCGCTGTTATGAATAATGCTACATTATGTAGCTTTGTGAGTTTTTTTCCCCCCTTTGTATTTGTGGGAGTGTCTTTTAAAGGTGAATTCTCAGAACTAGGGCATATGTAATTTTTTTATTTGTTGCCAAAATCTCTGTAGGGGTTGTCACCTTTGACATCCCTACCAGCAGTGCATGAGAGTTTCTGTTTCTTCACAGGCTGGCCAACAGGGTGTTGTCAGTCTTCTGAATTGTTGCCAGTCTAATTAGTGAGATATATTTCAATGTAGTTTTAAATTTGCATTTTTGGTATTATGAATCAAATAAAGTTATGTTTTCACATGCTTAAAGCACTATTTATATATGTTTTCTGTGAACTGACTTCTTGTCATTTTCCCACTTTTCTATTGGATTGTTGGTCTGTTTTAGTCTGTAAGAGCTCCTTATACATTAGGGAGATTAGCTCTTTGTGATATAGTGTAATTATTTTCTCTTTTATTATTTGTTGTTTGACTATACTTATGATATCTTCTGTCATGTAAAAGTTTCATTTAAATGAAGTTAACTATCAATTTTTAATTGCTTCTGTTTTCACTCATAGCTTTTGTGTTTGCAGGTTATAAAGGAATTTATTCCTGTTTTCTTCTAGTAAATGTATGGTTTCATTTTTTACAGTTAGCTCTTTGTTCCATTTAACCAGTATCATCTTCTTGAGCAGTTAGATTATTTCTAATTATACATGAGTTTTCAGTGTGACTAGATTATGGCCCAGGGTAGAGTAAATTCCTCAACTAGGCTTTCTGGATTTAGATTGTATAAAATTTTAAGCTTTTTGACATATATACGTTACAGAATTTTATTTCCATACCATTTCTGATTATCTTTTAAAAATCTTTCTTACTCTGTTAGATGAAAGTATGCAATAGTTTATTGTATGGTTTTATTACTTATGCCATTGAGCATCTTTTTGTATATTTATTGGATATTTATATTTCTTCCTTTATGAAATAACTGTGTATGCATAAGTCCCTAACCTAATCTATCTCATAATTTCAAAGTGTTTTTTATATATGTTAACTATATTAAGTCTCGATCTGGCATATGTGGTACAAATATTTTTCTATTAATTTGGCTTTTGATTTAATAAATGATGTTTTTTAAAAACACGTATTTGTTTTTAAATTTTATTTGAAATTACTAATATTTTTATTTGTAGTCTTTTCTTATAGGGGAAGGGGAGATAATGCTTAGAAAGGCCTTTTACATCCAGAGATTATATAAATATTTTACCTAATTATCTAAATTTCCTTTAAATTTTCTTCTGTTTATAGGTATTTATAGGTATTTATAATATTTGAAGTTTATTTTGGTGTACTGTAGGCATCTATTTTTTTTGCTCCCATTTACTAAATTCTTAATTCCCTTCCCCTTACAGGATATGAAATATTCCATATTTCATTCATTGTTTCTGGACTCTCTGTTCTATTGCATTAATGAAGCTGTTGGTAATTGCTACCATCATACTCTTGTAGTTTTTATAAACATTTAATATATGATTGTTTAAGGCCCCCTTTATTATACCTATTCGTGATTTTTCTATACTTTCCTTAATTTATCCTTCTTTTAGAGTGATCTTTCATAGCTTCATTAAAAAGAATTTTGTACTGTGCTTCAATTACCTCCTCTCCAATAAAAGAACTCCAAATTGAATTTTGAATCCATATTTATAGATTAAATTGGAGAGCATAAGCATTAAATTGGAGAATGTTTACTTGTACTCATTTCTTCAGCAAGCAGTATTTTCTGCAGTTACTATATGCCAGGTACTGCGCTAGATACTTTTTAGATTTTATTGATATTTTAATGATATTTAAAAAAAATAATTTAAAAAATTCTCTCTATTACTGAATTTAGGAATGCCCTTGATTTTTTCATTTTATGATTGATTAGCATACCAAATTCTTTTCTTGTTTCTAGTAACCTTTCAGTTGATTTTCTTAACTTTCCTAAATAGACTATTATTAATCTGCAAATCATGATAATTTCATCTCCTTTCAAATCTTTATTTATTTCTGTAACTTGTCTTATTGCACTGGTTACAACTTCCAGACCAAATTTAAATAATAATATAGTTAAAGCGGTAGTGTTCCATTCATAGTTTTCTTTCTTTGTTTTGTTTTTAATTAATTTCTCCCTTGCTGTATTAATCAAATGTTTATTCTGTTTTTAATCATTAACACTATTAGCTTTATTATTAGATTTTCTAACATCAAACTGTTCTTAAATTTCTGGGATAAATTCTACTTGGTGATAGTATATTGTCATTTTTTATGTAATTCTGAATTGCTTCGCTAATGTTTTTAAAAGACTTTTACATTTATAATGCTTGAGAAATCGGCTTATGTTTTCCTCTTTTCTATTGTCTCTGTCAGTGCTTGTTACCAGTGTGTGTTAGCTTAAAATATGAGTTAGGCATTCCTTCTTTTTTCTGTGCTTTGGACAGATTCTGTTAAATTATGATAACAGACATTTTTTCATGATTATAGAGGTAATTATTTTCTTATAATTATTGAGAAATCTCACTACTTAGAGTCACCAAATACATCAGAATACATTTTGATATATTTAGTTCTTGGATTATTTTTTCTTTGTGTGGGTAACATTTTATTTTATGACTTGATTTTTTTCTTTTAATAAGTCATGATGAATATCTTTCTATGTTAACAAATTTAGATTTTAGTCATACTTTTTAATGGCTATATTCTCTTTCATCTCTTGAATATTTTTGGTTTTTAATTTTGTAGACCCTTCTTAGGCCTGTGTGTGTGTGTGTGTGTGTGTGTGTGTGTGTGTGTGTCTGTGTGTGTTGTGCTTTTTTTGTTTGTTTAGCTCTTCTTGATTGAGTTAAAATCCACTCTCCTTGGCGTTTCCCTGTTAACATTGTGGGTGGTTTTTCTGTGGTTCCCAAGGGTATTAGAATAGTTAAAGTTAGACTTTTCTTGGCTGCTGACACCTTTGAGGGTTGCTTGATGTGTGTAGCCCTTGGCCAGCCTCTGGTGTTCTGCTGTTTTTTCTTTAGTGTGACCCTGTTAATCTAAGGAGGGAGCCCCTGCTTCCACTATAGTTGTAAAATTGCTACTTTTAACAGGTTAGCAAATGAAACCTGTGATAGTATATGTTTTCAAACATATCTCTGATTTCATCCATGGTCGACTATGTTTAATTTAATGGGCAATTTTATTTTTCATATTTCTAAGTTCCTGAGAGGCTCTCTTCCCACCCCTCCTCCATCCTGTAAGGTAGCACTTAGAGTCACAAACAGAAATTTCCTCTGGGTTTCTAGAATGATTGGAAAAAATTTACACAGTCCTGGAAAAAGAGTCACGTATGGTTAACATTCCTCTTGTATAAAAAGAACACACTAGTATAAAACTTTTAAATGAGTTTTAAGTATACCAGTGTGTTTAGAGAAGACTGGCCAGGATGGCAATGGGACTTGACATCTTGTCATGTGAACCAGAGTTGAGTATATCATGGGATTTTCATGGGTGAATGAAGACTGGGGAACACAATTTCCTGTGCGGCTCCAAATGGGATTAGAGGATAGATGCTCAGGGGATAGAATTCATCAGATTGTGAGGGCAGAGTGTCAATTTCCAGTCACTGTCAACATTCAGGTATGTATGGACTGGCTTACCATCTGGTCAAGTAGTACAGTGGGTGCCAGCATTATGTGGGTGGCTGGACCTGGCCAAGGTTAAGATTCCTCTGACCCTGAGGTTGTCAGTGGGAGGCTAAGCATCTCTTCCAGCCCTTTCTTGATCAAGTCATAGTATGTAAAGCAGCATTTACATGATATTTTTAATAGATTCTATACCTCTGGACTAGCATACTTAGGATGTGTTCTTTTCTTTTCAGCTTACCGTGACAATCAGAGCTTTGTTGCAGAATCTGAAGGAAAAGATCGCCCTTTTGAAGGACTTATTGCTAAGAGCTGTGTCAACACATCAGATGTATCCATGTAAACATTTCCACCTCTTTTCTAGAGTGGGAGGAAAAACAATCTTATTTTAAGAAAGGAAGGAATCTGGGCCACCCAAATTTTCCACAGCTTGAGGAAGACCTGGTTTCCAAAATATTGCCCATAATCTTGATTTCTATTTTAAGTGTCTTACATGTTTTACAGTGAATATGCTGGCAAAGCAAGACATACTGAAGGAATTAACTTATTTGTGTGCAACCTTTACAGTGCAGGAAGCTAATGCTTTCTGTCAGTGCTATATTTACATAGAGCCTTGCTCTGCCACCTGTCTAGACAGCCTTGAAGATGGTTAGTCACTGCTCCAACAGGAAGACTTCCATGATCATCCTGAGCTGTGATTCTGCTTCTGGAGTTTCCAGAGTTTTGGATGATCCATTTTCTTTTTCAAGAGGCCAATAGTAGAAACTATACATCTTTTTTCTTTTTTTCCTGTTAATGTATATTATTAAGATGTGACTTGTTTGCCTTATTATTCTTCCATAGGATACAGACACTGCCTCTGGTTTGGGAGTTTTTTTTTTTGTGGGAGAACACTTGCTTGAAGCAAGTCGTGCCATCATCTCAACCTTCCACCAATATTGTAAATATCAAAACTTTTTTTTTAGAAATTCATAATCTGATCAGTTTAGCAAAATACATGTGGTCTGTTGTCTAAAGGAATTCTTTAAACCTGAGTTTATATTGGTTTGAAAACTGACCTCAAACTGGTCTTCTTTCATCATTTATTTAAATTGTCAGTAGTTCATACCAAAAACCCAAATTTTAGTGTCTCAAGAAATAGTTGTTACTGCCTAATTTTAAATATGGGAAAATGTAGGAATGAAGCTTTTTAGATAAAACAATAGAAAATATTTTAAAAATATATATTTCTCCAGTTATGTCACCAGGGAGGTTCATTTAGATTAGTCATATGATTTCCCAAATAGTCACTTCTTAACCCACTAAGGTTTCAAATAAAAGTTTAATTTAAGTAAACAATCAAGACCTTATTTTTAACATAATTGGAATATTCCAATATTTAGTTTGTAACTTTACTCTTCATCTGGTATCATTTATAACTGCACAGTTAGTCTATTACATAAAGAGTTTTTATCAGAATCAACAAGTCTCAACATAGAGACCTCAAATAGTTTCAGATTGATAGGGTTATTTTTTCCACTTTCAGTACTAAGTATTAGGAAATTGGCACATGAGGTCAAGGTATGCAAACTCATTTTATTGTTACCTAAAACAAATATTGGAAAGCTAACAATATCATCACACGATGCAATATGAACAACTGTGTATTTGCTAACTTCCATTGAGGTAGCTGATTATTATTCATCTTATACTTATGTGCTAAATCTATAGTGCAAGAAAGATACAAATTAAGAACTTTTACTTTTTTCTATTGATAATTTCTGGTTATTAATTATAGAGAGTCCTAAGTATGCCACAGTAATAATTGACTTTGTTCTTCTACATGCTTGCAGTTTAAAATATTTTTAAAATCTCCGACTTTGGTTTTGTGGTGATCTCAGAATTTGCTGAATTAAGCACTAGGCATTCTAAAATACCAAACAGTTATTAAATATATTATGAAAATATTTAAGGGCCTTAATGTAGATAATTTAGAATTTCCTAGGAGAAAGCAAAAACTCAACTGGAATAAAACAGCTTTCTTTCAAATCCTATGTAGTTTTTCAAACAACTAGAACTGCAACCAGTACTAAGGGTGAAATTCAGATAATCCACCCCATGGGGGCACTCCAACCCTCTGTATTTTCAAGGAGTCCATTTCTTAGAATGGAAAGGAAGAGTAGTTTCTTTGTTATAAAGCCCCCTATTTAATTCTCTTTCTGTTCCCCACCTCTTCCCTTTCCATGATCTTCCTTTTCCCAAATATTTTAAATAATTCTATGGCAGTTATCCTCTGTTTTTAAGATAAATCAGATAGCAACCTGTTAGTCCTAATAACCTCATATTGTTTGTTTTGGTGATTCCTTCCCTTCCTTACAAAAAGGTATTGAGGCCAGGTCAAACCTTGCACCCCAAGTCATAGTTTGAGTTGGAAAGAGAATCCAGCATTACAGCAGAGGAGAGTTTTACACTGAGGAGAGGAATCTTTGACAGCCTAAGTAAATTGCCCCGAACCCACAGCTGGGAAATGGAAGAGCTAGAATTCATATGCAGGACTGTTTGGCCCCAAAAGCTGAGTTCTACTTCAGTAAAAATAATACAGTCAATTGTCACCTGGCATGTCTTCAACTAGAATCCCCTATTAATTGGCATGCTGCTTTAGTGCCAAGATAAATCCTGTTTATAGTGCAGGTCCCCAAGACCCTTCTTAATCATCAGAAAGATTAAACAGTGTTCACTGTGGTTTATTAGATATACTTTATGATGTTGTAATTCTTAGAAAAAATTTTGGTCATAAATCACCAATAGAGTGATTTTTTAATTCTTTTTATGAGGCGTAATTAATGTTGGGTGACTTTTTTAATGTGACTGTTTGAATACCACATTTCCTTACTGTGTCGGGTAGTTGAGAGTTTATGGTACTTTACTGAGTAAATTTATGCCTTTCTGCATTTGTGAAGCTTTCCAAAGAACACTAGGAGTTGCCAGAAAGATAAGTCCTCTGAAAATACTAAATTCGTGGATTTTAGGCACAAGATGTTATTGCTCTTTCCTGAAAAAGTATTTTTCTCCTGGCAAGAGTAAATGTGAAATTAAAGTGAAGGTCTGTGCTTTTGAATCGGTTAGTTTGCAATTCATAAACCAAAGTCTTGCAGCCAGAGAATTTAAAACTGCTGGAAAACATTAACTTCTGTTCACAGTTCTTTGAGATAGAAATCATAATTGCCTCACTAGTCGAGAAAAGGTGTGTACTACAGGAGACTGCATGTGAAATTTCAGGTACTACTAAGTTATTTGTAGGGTCGGCTTTTCATGAAGCTCGGGTTTTCAAAGGCATCATCTTTGCTATTAAAAGAGAATTTTACAAATCTCTTTACAAAGGGATTGGTGTCTTAGGAGAAATTCTGTAAAAATCTATAAATAACTTTTCTACCTTGTATTTTTGAGAGAAAAGATAGGTAGATGGAGAGGTAGTGGATAGATAGATGCAGTAATCACCTTATAACAAATCCGAATAAATGTCTGTGTGGAGAGGCTAATGTAATAGATTTTAGTGATAGTCCCCAGTGGTTTCAGTGAAGGCAAAATGGTTCTCAAACACTGCACTTGTCCATGACAGTCTTTACTGGTAGCTGGTAATGTAGAGAAGGACAAGATAGTGTTTATGTCAGCAGAAATTTTCTGATTTATAGTCTGTTATGTGGTTCTTTCTAGTTTTTGGTGTTAACATCTTTTTTTTTT
>NW_006442497.1:5039793-5053531 GCF_000325575.1 Pteropus alecto | reverse complement strand
TTTTTTTTTTTTACCATGGAAATAAAAGTAGGTGGTAGTTTTGTCTGTTGATGTCTTTTTTGAATATCAGTACATGGCAAAATGTATAATTGGTAACTTTATATAAGTCTCCCACCTCCCACATTTGGTTTGGAAATATTTCTGCTCTCTGAAATCCAAAGCCTGGGCACCATTGGTGTAGTAGAAACAACACTGGTTTTGGAACCAGACAGAACTAAGATTGAAAACCAGCTCTTATGCTTCTTCAAGGCCAAAGAGCAATTTCGCCTTGCTCGACCTTAGTTTCATTGTCTATAGAGTAGGAATAATCATACTTTGCAAGATTGTTGTGAAAGTTGAAGAAAATATATTTAAAATACCTCAGAGGACTAGACTCTGTTAATGGTGGGTGTTAAATAAAAGGTATTATCAACACTTACTGTGTCACCTTGGACAAGCTACTTAACCTCTTTGTGCCTCATTTTTCTCATCTGTAGAAAAAAAAAGGATAACAAAAATATACCTGGCTTATAGGATTGTTGTGAGGATTAAATTATATGCGTCGATGGCACTTTGCATACAATAAGCCCTCCTTGAGGATTAGCTGCTACTTATTATTATATCATTATTGTAAAAATTGCAGATACCATTGAGAGCTTACAGGTAGTCCTTATGGAGTTTATAGTCATGTAAAGAGGTTATATCATAGCACACAGATAACAATAGTATTAAAATAGTACTTACAAATTGCGATCAGTGCTTTGAGGACAGTAAGGACCTGGCCTGTACAAAACAGATATTTAGTAGAGTTTATTAACTTAAAAAAAAAAAAGGTAGGACGTGGTTCCATAGTGTAGCAGTTAGCACGTCTGCTTTACATGCAGAAGGTCCTGGGTTTGTGCCCCAGTGGAGCCACAGTTCATGGTCCATGGCCATGCCACCCTGAACAAGCCCGATGTCTGATCTCGGAAGCTAAGCAGGGTCAGGCCTGGTTAGTACTTGGATGGGAAACCACCTAGGAAGACCAGGTGCTCTAGGCATAAATAATAATAATAATAATAATAAAAGGGTGAAATGCTTTGTGAGCCAGAAAATGTGGTCTCCAGGAGCCTAAACTGTCTCTTGCAGTTCTGTTATGGTACTGGGAAGCATTATCTGCAAACTTCCTTCTCCAAAGCAATTAATTTACAAGTAAGACTTGCCTAAATTCTTAAACCTACCAACTAAAGAGAAAATCCAGAAGCTGGAGTGGAGTGTGGCATCCTATGGGTCCAGCACCATCTTCACTCCATTTCACCTTAGGTTCAAAGTGATTACCAGGTTATAGCAGAAAAGCTGGACTCGAGGACATTGGTAATAGGTATTGGTAATGTGAAATCAGGATCTGATTTCATTTACAAGCTTACATCTCTGAATTAGCTATAATCACATGTAAAAATCATCCTAGCTGATGACAAAGTACTGTGGTAGTTAGAGCTTTTTCCTTGTCTGTTCTCTGACCTTCCTTGGTTATTTACCATGTCAGTGGAAGAGGACATCCCAGCACTGGCTACTGACTATGTGCCTTGTTTTCTACTTGTCATTCCTTATCTTGTCTCCACTGCCCCAAATTACCATGAGTCCACATACATGCAGTATTTTCTGACCACAGTACCCTTACTCCCCAATCTCCTTATGTTCTGTTCTTAAAATAGATTAAAATAAAAATTAAAGAGGTAGAGTGTTCCTAGTGGAGTGTTGGTTTTCCCAGATTTACATGGAGTCTCTGGGAATGTTCTGAATTAGAATACCAGTAATGTTATTGTTTTTAACAGGATGCTAAGAAGTGGCAAAGTTAAATGAGCAGCCCTGGGATCCTCAGGTTGGAGAAGCCCTGGAACGTTTGGTGGTCAAGCTCAGCACAGTGTAATGGAAAAGCCATGATTTAGAGCAGAAGGAGCTGGGCTCTGGCCTAGCACTGCTGTTACCAGCCGAGTGACTTAGCCACAGGGAGCCCTAGTTTTCTGGTCAGGAGAACAAAAGAATTAGATTAGGGGATCTCTAAGCCCTCTTCTAGCATTAAGTGTCTGGGATTCTGTTCTTCAGTTACTAATAATCTAGAAAACAAAATCACCAAGTTATACTGCTCTTGAAATTGATATTCTTTAATTAAATGAGTCTATTTGTAACTAGCTTCAATCTGTAACTAGTGTCTCCTAAATTTTAAAACTCATTTTTACTGTTTTTATTATTAAAAATACTTTCTTCCTCTACACTTCTTATTGTTTTTACCAGTGACTGTGCTCTCTTCCTCACCTATCTCTTGTTCCTTCTCATTTTTCAAAGGTAACACTGTTGATGGTTGGTATCTGTCATCCCAGGCTTTTCTAGGCATGAACAAATATATTTATACACACACACACACACAGAGGAAAGTATAAAAATAATTTGATTATAAAGAGATCATACTGTACATATAGTTTTGAAAGTTGTGTTTTTATTAATTGGCATATGATAGAGTCAAAGAATACAAAACAATATTTAATGAAAAGTAAGTCTCTCTTACCCGCTGAATCCCCAGTTCCCCCTCCTTAGAGGCAGTTGTTTGCATAGCCTCCCAGAAATTTTCTGTGTATGTACAAACATATATGACCATCTGATTTTTTTTAATAACAATGGGAACATTCACTATTTAGTTCTTTGCTGCTACTGCTTTTTAAAATCATTTTTCGGTTTAATACTACACTGCATTTTGGAGATTATTTCATATCAAATAATTCATGTAAGCACTTAGTAAATACTCAGAAATGTTAATTACCATTATCATTGGTACATAAAGAGCTTCCTTGTTTTCTTTCAGGCTGCAAAGCATTACATTGCTCTAGTTCCTTATTAATGAATTTTAGGATGTTTACAGTATTTTGGCTATTATAAATAATGCTGGAGTGAACATCTTTGTTTCCAAGTCTGTACAGATGTGTGAATATATATGCAGGAGGAATTCCTGTTGAAAGAATGTGCCTTTTAAATTTTCTTAGATATTTAGAAGGCAATGTGGCAATTGGTCGAACCTGTTTACATTCCAGCCAAGAATGTCTGAGAGTGCCTGATTCCTTGGCTCTTTCTAGAGCTGCCTCCCACAGTTTCCTATCTGATAGGTGCAAGTTAAATCATATTTCCATTTCCATTTCTTATACTAATGTAAAGCTGAGTAGTTTTTGTTTGATTAGAGTTATTAGTGTTTCTTTTTTTCTGTGCTCTGTTATGTCTTTTGCCTTTTTTTATTTGCTACAATTAAGTTGCCACTTGTAATTTTATTTTGCATATATTTAAAAAGTTTTTAAATTTTATAAAGCCAGATGTATCTTTCCCTTCATGGACTTTAGGTTTTCAGTCTGGACTAGAAAGATTTTTCCTACACCAAGATTATTAAAAAGTTCTCCTATGTCTTCTTTCAATGATACTTTTATAATTTTACTTTTTATGTTTAAATCTGTGCTTAGTTGTAATATTGCATTATAGTTCATCTTATGTTTGCTTGGGTGGTTGCATACTGAAAACCACAGATTGCCATGCCAGTATGTTGAGCATAGAATATAAGATAAGGCTAGTTGGTATTGTGATATAATTAACAGTTTCCACAATTTAAAATTCCCATTTTGTCCTATAGAATTCATGTTATAGCTTCTGTCATTTTTGTTTTTGTTTTCTCAGGAACTTCTTTTAGATAGAAGAAAAGTCTTTTGCTTTATTGACAATTTACCACAAATTTGAAACACATCAATATTTATTCTTGAGGTTGCATTGATCAAAAGGCTAATACTTTGCCCTTTTATTAATACAGACGAGGTACTTAAGCCCACTGTTTCTTAGTTACAGTTGCTACTTCATGGTTTCCAAGATGGGATACTTAGTGACTGTTGTCAAATAGGAAATGGAAAAGTGGTGGTAGTAATTTTACAACCATGGCACTCTGGAATGTTGAGAGAATTAATTTATTATGTTTAAATATCTAAAGCCATCAACAATGCTTGAATTTGGAGCTTTTATGATTTTTCTACTATCTGTTACTGGGAGAATTTTTTTACAGTTTTATTTACTATTTTACTAGCTAGCCAGCTCTTTCTATTCAAAATTAGCAACACAAGTTGTAGATTCACTGGGCTGTGGTTTTCTCATCCAGGGAATGGTGATGCTACTGCTTGATTCTGCCAATTTCTCAGATTTTTTTTGTGGGGAGGAGGGTGGCTAAATGCAGTGATGGTCATCCCTCTTTTAAAAAGAAAAGTATCTGTAAATTCAAAGCAGCAGTCTCACTAATGTCTTACTATAACTAGGTAATTGTGGCTGGAACTACTTTCAGTCATGAATGTTTCAGCTCTAATTAAACAAAGGCCATTTAATAAAAAAGTAAAAGCCAGATGAAGCCCAACATGTTGAGGTGGCTTATTTTTGTGCTTGCTTTTTATGTCTTAAGTGAGATACAGCCTTTCAAAACTGTTCGTTAGCTTCCTCTACTTGTTCTCCTTATGGCAGAAGTTTTCTCCATTAACATTTCCTTTATTTCTTTAAACACATACATGAACAAATGACCTGGAAGAACTCTTGTAGTTTTCTTAAAGAAAACTAGTATATAAAATTTTGGATTTAGTCCTGATTATTTTTTTAACCATGACTTATGAATTGTGTTAAATTTCTCTGGCATCTCTGGCATTACATATAAAGAAACAGATCCAAAAAGATTAAATAGCTGGTTTAAGATCATACACAGTGGTCAAAATAGGACTAACAGGCTTTGGACTCCTAGTCTGTGATTATTTCTTTGTAATTTTCTTCATAATTAAAGATCATGCATGTATTAAATAATGAACTGACGGTAACAACTTTTAGAATGAATCTGTTGCATAAAGTAGCACTTTTCAAAATATATTCCAGGTGTTAATAGGCGTTAATATGGAAGAAAGGGCAATATAGAAACCTTTTTTTTCCTTTTAAACAGAATATCTTAGAGTATTAGTCTAGGAAAACAGCCTTAACCACTAACACCTGTAACTCAAAACCTAAGGAATCACTGAGTCAGACTGTCCTGTTGGACAGGAATAATCATATCAGTCTTGGTCACTGGGAGGAAAAAAATATTTACTTGCTTTATTTCTCAAGGAGTTTGGTGGATCTGTGTCAGTGTTTGTAAGTCCCACTGCAGTGGTTCTATCAAGATCCTTTGCTTGAAGGATCAGTGAAGTTGAAGGTCAGGGCAGGAGAAGAAGGGTCTCTTCTAAATAGGATTGATTTGAGTCTGTAACAGTGACAACTGACTTGGAGAGCTCACTTAATAATGTGATAGGTAAAATGAGGTCATTCTCCCACCGTTGGACCTTAACAAGATGTCTGCAGAACACAGCTTGAAGGAGACCGAAGACAGAACCTATTGGACGATCTTGTAACTCGAGAGAGACTACTTCTGGCATCCTTTAAGAATGAGGGTGCAGAACCAGATCTCATCAGGTATGATATTTTCATTTACAGGGATTATATGGTGGGTGAAGATTTACTTGCAGAGAGTACAGCTGTTTCCTGAATGGCTTCATTTCTTTAACTAGTAAAATATATTCTGTTCATTTATAGTGTTTGCCTGTAATTTTCTATTTAGTTTTCATTAATTTTCTAGGTTTAGTAAACTGGATATGGTCAGGTAGACTATAGACAAAGTCAGAACAGCTGCATTCTTTGGTTGAGCTTTCAGCTATGTTAGTTGCCTTTTAAACTCCTGAAGTTATATACTTATCTGGGAAAATGTGTTTTTTTTTTTTTTAAAGGCATGTTGAGGAAAGGTGTCCAGATAAGACTAGTCTCTGGTTCCTGGAGGTAGAGGAGTGGTAATTGCATTTTTCTCTCCGTTCTTTGCCAATGAGGTGACAGCTTCTCTGTACCCAGCTCTGCCGGAAGACCTAGAGAAGTCCAGCTTTCCAAGGTTAAGGTTAATGAGTCGTGCATTGTTACATCTTTAGAATTGGCCTCCTCCCGGCTTCCAGAATTCCCTTAATATCATCGTGGGGACAGTCACAGAAGGAAATGAACTTAGGATAGAAACTTCCTCTCCCCCTTTCCCATCAGAGATGATGCTGTTATTGTGGAAAGGCAGCTTGTTCCGGCTTAGTTAAGTGTGATATGGCTTCCCAGGGGCAATGGTTTCGACCCCTGGCCACACATTACCAGGCCCCACCTCAGACAATTAAATTGGAGTGGCGGGGGGTGAGGGGGGATAGTAATAGATGTTCAGGTGATTCTGCAGCCAGATTTGCAAATCACTGCCCTTGGGCAAGCCGAAGAGGATGAAACAGTTTCTTATTAGTCCCAGTCTTCTCAGGAACATTTGATCCAAGATTTTTAGAAACAGATTGTAAAATACAGGAAGCTAGATGAAATCTTATGTTGTTTCTGTGGAGAAATAAAACCAAGGAGTCAGTGAGGGGGAGTTGTGTCTCAGGCAGAGTGTGTAAACAATGCAGAAGCCTCCAGTGGGCCATTCGTTTCAATATTTCTCTGGTGGTATGTGGTCCCTTGGGTACAGGAGTGAAGTGAACGGAGGAAGGCCATGCTTTAGGGCTTTGAAATCGAACAGGTGAGCAAGGAGATCCAAGGAAGAAGAGTACCATCTGTCAAGAAGGGCCTCTACATTGAAGGAAGAGGTCTTTTTAGTTCAGAGATTAAATAAAGGCACAGTCAACAGAGGGAGCAAGTTTCATGGGGTGAAGTAGAGAGGTAAAGATCAGAGGGGAGAAAACATCTAAATACTTGGACCTCGTAGTGGTGGAGGTGGTCACTAGGACGAATAGTAAATTACTGCTGGATATGTCAGGCCCTGCTTATTGCTTATCATTGTGTCATTTTGTGATGTAGAAGGAGCCAACTTATTCGTTAGGCCTTTATGCTTTTGTTGTTGTTTTGGCCCCCTCTTGTTTATCACCCCTTTCTTCCCTGTGGTTACCTATATCCTTGCTATTCAAAGTGTGGCCTTGTAGGAACAGTGGCAAGGTTACCTGGGTATGTTAGAAATGCAGAATCTCAGATGCCACTCCAGCCCCACTGAATCTGAATCGACATTTAAACAAGATACTCAGGCTATTTGAATGTACCTCACAGTTTGAGAAATACTGCTTTATATCATTTGTTTGTAATTGTGGCACTTAAGAGGCTTATAAAAAAAATTTTAAAAAGGAAGAAAGGAGACAGAAAAGAAAAGAATAGAAATACAAGTGTCTGGACCACATACTTGCCGAGTCTGAATTAGTAGTCTGGCAAGAGGCCTGGGGGACACTCCTCAGGTGATTCTAACAGGTGACAGGTTAGAACCACTGCTTTCTGTCACGGTATACCAGAAGTGAGAGCTAATGGCTTATGTCTGCTGTGTGTTTTCTGTGTGCCAGGCATTATGCTAAGCTCTTAATGGGCCTTTGCTCAGGAGATCTTTATAATGTCTTAATTTACAGGAGAGAAACTGAGTTTCAGAAGGATTAGGTAACTTGCACAAGATTCTAGAATTAATCAGTCTCAGAGTTTGAATTTCCTCTAGATCTGTGTGTCTTCAGATGTGAACTCTCCATAGAAAGCTGGACCAGGAGTTAGAAGGACTCAGCTCTGTTGTTTACAACTCACTTGGTCATCTTGGCTTCAACATCATTGACCTTAAGATGGAGATGGGTGTTCTGCCTCGTTTTCATTGTTGTTTGGACCAGACAAGGTGATTGCTATGCGAAGAGCTTTGTAAGCTCTAAAACCTTTACAAAAATCAAATGTTATTTCAGGAGCATAGTGTCACCATCAGGGTAGCGGGGAGTTTATGCTGTCTACTTTGTTCCCAAGAGTCCTCCTGTCATTCCTGTCCACTTCCTGAGTGCTGGAGAGGGACCTGGCCTCCTTGGCCAGTCTTGTTCCATGTTCTGAATCTGATCCTCTGCCCTCCCATTTTCCCTTTCCAAATCTTGTTCGTGTCCCCTTTCCTCAGTGTCCAGTGCTGTTTGTTGTCTTATTAGTAAACAGTCACACATTCATTCTTGCAATGAAACCTATGGCTGGCAGTGACTTACCTTCTGGAGGTAGTTTAGCTGAAGCCTCCTTGAACCCAAAATAAATTAATTGTTGGGAGAATTTTAGGGGATTTGGAAAGTTGGTGGCAAAGGTATTTGGCTTGGAGGCCTACTGAGACCTCTGAAGTCCTACCAGTAGGACTGCTTTCTGCTCCTCCTGTGTTTAAGGCTGGTGCACGTGGTGGACTTCAAGGTATTACTTGGTAAACAGCTGGGGAAGCGTGGGGACAGAGAGACCAGACTGAGAAGGAACTATGAAACAAAGATAACTAAAGTCCTGAGGGTTTGATGTAATTTAGGAAACCAGCCAGGCTTTTTTATATGCTCTCAAAATGAAACCGAGGGAAACACATATATTATACTTTTTGTTTGAGAAGTCTAGGTTAGTTCAAATGAGCTTCCAGAAGAATTTTGTTTAAAAGTATGTGAGCATTATAGAGTAAAGGTGACCCCTGAGGAGTGATGGAAGTAAAAATGGACATAACATAGTGATGGTCTATTCCAGGTGGTATGGAGTCTGGCTGAGAGTAAGAAACCAATGTGGCAATTAGATACTAATCACCATGAAGAAAGTAAATTATTGAGGGTAAAAAGAGGAAAGAGAATGGTAGGTGGCCTGGAAGGTGAATTACTGGTGAATATGTGTACACATACTTGCTTATATTAGTTTGCTAGGGCTGCTATAGTGAAGTACCACAGATAAGGGGGGAGTGGATGGTTAAACATCAGAAATGTATTTTCTGGAGGCCAGAAGTCCAAGATCAAGTTGTCATCAGGGTTGGTTCCTTCTGAGGTCTATGATGGAAGGATCTGTTCTAGGCTTCTCTCCTTGGCTTATAGATGACCATCTTCTCTCTGTGTCTTCACATTGTCATTTTTGGGAGTGTGTCTGTGTCCAAATTTCCTCCTCTTATAGAGATACCAGCCATATGGATTAGGGTCTATTCTAATGACCTCATTTTAATTTAATTACCTCTTTAAAGAACTGTCTCCAAATATTATTACACTTTGAAGTACTGGGTGGTAGGATTTCAACATGAATTTTTGTGGGGACACAGTTCAGCTTATAACTGTCCAAAAAGAGCAATCCTATAGACATTTCATTAGAATCTGATCAATAAGAAAATGCATGCTAGATAAAACCATCTTCAAATGCTATGTAGAAAAATCCCTGGGAATCTATTCAAGGGCTATGAAATGGACACTCAGATAGCATTGACCCAATTCGTCAGGGAGGGTGGCACCATTGTAGAATTACTAGAGGCAAACAATGTAAGTATAGGGATAAGCAAATGAACAAATGTTCAAGTCAAAGTAGATTGCTAGAAATAGGTTAGATTTGGGGTCTCAGTTTCTGGTCTTTGATTTTACTCACCTGCCTATGTCAAAGTGTAATTTTTGCCTTTTTAATCTATATATCTATATATCTATGTATCTATGTATCTATGTATCTATCTATCTATCTATCTATCTATCTATCTATCTATCTATCTAGTGCCAAAACCCAGGAATGAACCAAATTTTTGCCTTTTTAAAACCCCTAGTTTCCACATGTGAGGCTCCCCTTCCATTCCCAACTTTCATACCCTAATAATTCTTCCGGTTGGACGTAGCCTTCTGAAGATCTGAATGCAATCATAGACAAGACCAGTGTCAGCTCACAGTTCAACCTTGCCCTCTTGCTTCCAGATTGTCAAGTTACTTAGTCATTTCTAATACCAGCTGTCGAGACTCTCAGCTCTATCTTTGGAGAAACTCTATTCTCTCTTCTGCCAGTCGGTTTCCCTGATATCTCTGATGACTCACAAAGATTTCCTCAGTCCTCCTCACAGTCAGCTCCTAGCTCTGGGCTCCGCCAGCGTTTTTATTCGCTTCTGTAATCTGTGGTCTCGTCCAGCATTTTCGTTCATGTTTGAAATTCTTTATATCAATGCGGGTTTCCTTGTCACTGTGGAGCAGGTAAGTCGTGGCATATGTCTTTCCTTTAGGTCATGACCTACAGAAACACATTGGCCAAAAAAGCCTTGTCAGAACTTTAAAATGCTGTACATGTGCTCTCTATGGCACATTTGTCATTAATGCTAAATTATCACCACAACACATTTACTGTTGGAAAGTGGATTAATCTGCTAAGCAGTATTTCAAAGCCCCATGATAACTGGCAGCAATCCCACAAGATCGGTTTACTTGACCAGAACTCACCTGGAACCTGTAGATTTTCTGTCCTCCCTGTCCTCTCTCATTCCTACCCAAACACTTGGTCTCCTCTCTCTTCTCCATCTCTCATTCCCAGGGGTCCTTCTGCCCCTCCCTTTCCTCCTTTTTTCTCTTCCTCTTCATATGTGGCCTTATTAAGGAGAGAAGAGTATTGTCAAACTTCAGTTTGGATTAGCATTTCCTTTAGACAAACATTAATGTGTAGCTGTCTGTGACAGAATCTTAGTTTTGCCTTAAGGATTACTGATCATTATTCTAAAGCAGCAAGCCTTGATGTGAGACTTTGGTCTAAATAAGCAATGGTTGACTAATTTAGGGAATTTGGAAACTTGTTAAAGAAGTTTCTGTATAACAATGTCTCTTAGAAGAAGATAAGCCGTGACTTATAAAGCAATGACACAGCTTCTGATTGAAAATCCTGCTGCCCTTTATATTTGAGAGCATTGCTAAGTCTCACAATTAGTTAAATCTTTGTAAAAAGAAAAAAAAAAAAAAAACCTCATTGCATACTCCACTGCCCTGTGACCATCTCAAAGATTATGAGATTAACTCAGTTGTAGTGGGTGGCTAATTGGCTAACCTTTAATCTTCACACTACCAACTATACTAAGGATTATAGGAAATAGGAAGCTATTTAGGGGTTTAGGTGGTAGTTACGTGTCATGAATGGTATATTAACAAGCAGACCAATTGCTATAAGCAAAAGAATAGAAAATGATAATGAAATGTAAACATTTTATTTAAATTTAATTTCAGATATTTACTTTTTCTTTGAGCTGTTAAAAAAGGTACAATACTTCCAATTTATGTTACATATCACTGTATTGGCAGCCAAGGTGGGCAAAAGAAATTTACTTTAAATATTACATGGAAAATACTCCTAGTTCCCCATTTTACATTGTTGAATGTTTTATTGCAATTTAAAGCTTGGTTTATAAGAAACATGATTTGTATCTGATAATACTGAGATTTCCTAAAGAATCATTGATTTATACTTTATGTTATTAATACATGACCAACCTACTCCTCTACAAGTAGTAAATTGCTAAGGAATATACACTTGCATCATTAGCCTACTCATGTGAGACAATGAATAAGTCATAATTATTTATCCCTTTTACTTATGTCCCAGAAATACACTAATTTCCTAGGTTTTCTAACATGTAAAGGATGTGTTGAAATCAGAAAAGCTTTGCTTTTCTCTCTATTTCAGTGAGCCCAAAGATAGTTGAACCAAAGCGGTATTAAGTACAGTCAGGAATATTAAAATTCCCTGCTGATTTAATAAAAAATAGTTAAGAAGGCAAAAATGTTGTGGTAAATAGAAACCTTTCATTAAGTAGATATTTATTGAGTCTTTACTATGTGCCAAGTACTCGTACCAGAAATATGGTAGCTAATACCGGAAATATGGTAGCAAAAAAACTCAAAACAACAAGAAATACCTAGTTTGTGCATTTGAACTATGTACAGTTTAGTGAAAGAGACAGACATGAATTGAAGAATCATATAAATAAGTAAAGTACGTTTAGCAGAAAAGTACTGTATATTGTGCTTTGAGAGAGTATCAGTGGGGAGCTGAGTTAGCTAGGGACCAAAGTGTAGCACTGTGCTTGATATTTGCTCAATGAATAAAAATCTTTACATTGTTTTCTGTGTTTTTCATGACTCCTAACCCAGAGTTGGGTATATGATAGGCACTTAGTAAATTTTTGTTGGTTGAAGGGTTGGCTGAGTCAGGATGTGGTAGCCTGGGCTCTGATGAAACAGTCAGAATGTCAAGAGTTTATCCCATGAATGTCAAGAGTTTATCCCATGAAAGTTTTCTTTTTGCCTGCCTCATATAAAGTCTAGTGATACTCCAGGACAGCAACCTTCAAAAGGTGACTCAGGGATTTAGGTTGTTTCCATCTATGGCTGTGCTATCTTGACACAAGGCCTCCATATTTACTGTAATAGGAGAAGTGGGAGGATGTGGAGAACTCACATCCCTTTATATGCTGTGGCCTGGAATTTTCATATGTACAACACATTGGCCATAACCAGTCACATGGCTTGAACCTACGTGCAAGCGAGACTGGGAAATGTAGTCTTTGTTTACGAAGAGGAAAATGAAGTGGGACTTGGCGAGTCTGGCTCACTGATTATTTTGGGTGCTTTGATGGAAAAGTAAGTAACTTTGGTAGTCTGGCTACCTTCTTTATTTTTATTAAGTTTATTGGGGTAACATGGGTTAATGCAGTTATATAATTTTCAGGTGTACATTATCATTTGACATCTGTATATTCTATTGTGTGTTCACCACCGAAAGTCCAGTTTCCTTCACATATTTGATCCCCTGTCTGGCTACCTTCTTAGTCAGCAAAGATTAGAATCAGTGTTTAATAGAGGCACATGAGGTGAACTGTGGTGGGATTTGTTCATCTTTCATAATGTGCATTCTTGTCAGGTAGAGGAAACATAAGCGAAACATAAGTACAAAAGGGTATGACAATGAAGACTAGAAGGGGATGTTGTGTCTGTAGAAGTGAGAGGAGGAGGACTATGTAAAGCATATAAAGGGACTGAAAAGATGTGCTTGTTGTCCTTACCCAGTTTACACAACCAAGTAGGCAATTAGCTGCTACACTAGTGTAGCAGTTAGGATGCCCTCAGCTGCAGATAACATCATCGTACTCAAAATGGCTCAAATAAGAAAAATATCTTTATATAAGAAGTGCCAAGTTAGAGAATTGAGGGGGATGGTTAATTCTACAGCCCAGTGATGTCATCGTGGATCCAGGTTCTCGCTGTCTGTGCAGTTTGCCTTTCTCAGAGTGTTATCATTGTCATCAGGCTGACTCATCTCAAACACATTCCAAATAATAGAAGAAGGAGGGTGTATTTTGCATATGTAATATGTTCACATGGCTAAGAAATTTAAAAAGCATGTAACAATATTCAATGATAAGCCTCCTACTATGTTTCCTTGACATAAGTATCATTGTTAATTTTTGGCATATTCTTCCAGGGTTCTCTTAAGTATATACTAGTAAATATGAATATATTTTATTATTTTCCTCCGTCTTTTACACAAATAATAGCATATTATACATAACATTCAACAACATTCTTTTGTCTTCTAATCAGCTATAACAGGGTTCCGTCATTAGATTTTATAACCTTATATTTCATTGTATGCACATAACACAATTTATTTAACTAGTCTCCTAATAAGAGAGATGTGTGTTGTTTCCAGTCTACAATGTTACACACACACACACATATATATTTAACACATATTTTTTCTATTAAAAAAATATAGTGGTTAATAAATAACTTTATATGTAAGAGGTTACATATGTGTGAGTCTGCCTCTAGATAAGTTCTTAACAGTAGGATGGCTGGGTCAGAGGGTATATGCATTTATAATTTTCATCAAACCAATTTAAATTTGTGCTAGCAATTTATGTGAATGCCTGTTTCTACACAGTCTT
>NW_006442497.1:5034160-5039749 GCF_000325575.1 Pteropus alecto | reverse complement strand
TCCTATCCCAATGTAACATATGAAGATAGTTTTATTTATTTTTCAGTAGAGATTTATTCAGTTATTATATATAATTATAATGAATCAAGGTTATAGAGAAATTAATCCTGTGCTTTTTGAAAGTACTTTCATAATTTTATTTTTTATCTGTTAAATATTTGATCCATTTGGAAAGTTAATTTAGTGAAGGGTGTGAATCCAACTTTTTTCTTACTTGGCTACCCTATTTTCATGACTGACTACATTTTTTTTTTACCGAGTTGTCCATCTTTTCTTCACCAATTTTGAGATGGTGAAATATTATCATATAATGCATATATATTTGGATCTATTTCTGGACTTCATAATGTGTTGCATTGGTCTCCTTGTCTACTCATGTGCTGGTACCATTAATTTTGAGATTTTATTATAAATTTTATTACATCATAGGGCTAGTTTTCTGTTATTGTACTTTTTTTTAAGAGTTTTGCTTTTTTTTTAATGTGAACTCTAGAATCAGTTCATCTAATTGCAAAACCATGATGACACAACTGTTTGTTTTTTAAAAGATTGGGATTACATTAAAACTTGAAGTCCTTTATAATGTTTCATTTTCCTATGCTAGAACATGAAAGTTTTTCCATTTGTTTATGCCATCTTTCAGGCCTTTCAGAATCTTCAAATAAGTTGTACACATTTATGGTTTATTTCATTTTGGGGTAATTTATGCTTTTGGTTTCTGTTTTAAATTTAGTTTTTTATTTCATCATGCTTTTTGATTGTCATTTATATGAAAACTGTTGATATCTTATGTCTGCTATTAATATTATAAACATTTCTTAATTCTCTGATTGTTATTGGCAGTTTTTCTGTTGATTCTCTGTATTTTCAATTATTTCTCTTTTTAAATTGAAGTGTATTGATATATAACATATTAGTTTCAGGTATACAACATAATGATATGATATTTGTATACACTGCGAAATGATCCCCACAATAAGTCTAGTTACCATCTTTCACTACACAAAGTTAAAATTTTTTTTTCTTGTGATAAAAACTTTCAGGATTTACTTTCTGGCACCTTTCAGGTATACAGTACAGTATTACTGACTACAGTTACTGTTCTGTACATTACATATCCATAACTTATTCATTTTATAGTGGAAAATTTTTACCTCTTGACCTCCTTCACCTGTTTTGCCCACCCCCTTCTATTAACCCACCTTCCCTTCAAATAACCAACAGTCTATTTTCTGTTTTTGTTTTGTTTATTTATTTTGTTTTTTAGATTACATATGTAAGTAAAATCACATGGTTTTTGTCTTTTTTTGTCTGAATATTTCACTTGGCATAATTCTCTCAAGGTCCATCCATGTCTCAACTGGCAAGAGTTTTTTTTTGTTTGTTTTTTGTTTTTGTGGCTTAGTATTCCATTGTATGTATGTACCACATCTTCTTTATTCACTTAGGTTTTTCTATATCTTGGCTATTGTAAATAGTGCTACAATGTACATAGAGGTGCATATATTTTTTCGAATTAGTGTTTCTAGTTATTAGTTTTCTATGAGAAAGGAAACACTCCTGCAAGCTTCCCAATAGACTTTGGCTCAAAATATAAATAGCTTAGAATTGTATCACATGCCATGTTATACCAGAAATCATGGGGGAATGGAGTTATCATGACTGGCATGGTTTATTCAGGTTAGATACATTCCTGAACTGAAACTGAGGATGGGATCATGTTTTCTGAGCAGTGGAGCCTTGAACATAATCAAGGTGCTGATAACAAGAGAAGAGATGTAGGGATTTGGTGAGGAAAACCGTAGGGACTGCATCAGCTGATCTCTGTAATTCTCTTAGCAATGGCAGCTCTCATCATTGAAGTTTCTTCTGACACCAGACACTCAAAGTTCTTCACTTCTATGACCTCAGTAAGAACCTTCATCTCCTGTTACTTTTTCTTTTCCTGAAATTCCAGAGAAGTGGCAGGTCACTGGCCTCTGGGTTTATTTAGGTTCAAATGGAACTTAGTTAATTACTTTAAATCTCTAATTCACTTTTTAAAGCTAGGATATTTATACCTACCACCTGTCTTCCTGAAGAGGTTTAGGAGAAGGGCTATTGAAGTACAACAGTTTTAATAGTGGCGCATTTTATGCAGTTTCATAGAGGTGTTTTTTTCTGCAGACAGATGATCTTGTGCATTTTAGGTTAATTATCGTTTAATTCCATTTTGGGAAGTAATAGCTTCTGACTTTGTCTCCAATTCTGGAGAAATGTAATAGGTTAATTTGGTGCATGAACTGATACTTAATACGACAACAGGGAATGTTTGGGATGGAGACTGACCTACAAAATCCGAATATATGTTGCTTTAGCACATTTTTTTTTTTTTTTTCAGTATTAACTACTGGTCTGATACTAGCTATGCAATGCATACGTGACCATGTTTTCTTGTGGAGAAAAATTGGATATGTCATATGACAAAGTATTTTTTTGTGACTTAAGGAAGGGGCAGGCAGTTTGGCTGAAAGTGTTAGGCCAAAATGTTGATGCTTTAGGATAATCCACTGGTTCATGGGAATTAATAGGACAGAATATTTGCTTTTGGAAAAAATTTTAAAATATAAATTTAAAGTAGTGTTTCAAATAAACACTTAAATTGTACAAAAGTGTAACGAATGAAAATTGGAGCTCCCTCCCACTTTTAACGTACAGTTTCCCATTTCCTCCCAGAGGCAGCCACTTTTAACAGATTTCATTGTATGCCTTCAGAGAGATTCTATACATATACAAGGACACACACATCTTCAGTCTCCCTTTCATCCTTTTGATTTTTAACATAAATTATAGTATAATATGCCCTCTTTACTGTGCATTATCTTTTTTGCCTAACAGTATATTTTAGAGATTATCAAGTTGAATGTTTAAACTAGTACTCTTAAATATCTTGAAACTGTTTCAGAACCTGACAAAGTAGCTATTAGAAACTTTTTGATTACTTAGTAGACTGATTATCACTGAAAGAATCTCTGTAGTCCAGATTTTTTTCTCCATGGGATAGGAAAGGAATCTCTGTTAGCAGTCTGACTTCCAAACAGATACTAATTATAAAGAAATTACTAATAAGTGCTAACTAATAGATACTGAATGTAAATCATTTGGAAGATTGATCCAACAAGTGAAACCAGAGACCTTGATATCTAAATAGTAGCCATTGCAATTTCATGTTATCGATCAGGTCAGCAAAGGCACCCAGTTATTACTGTGTGAAATGTAATAAAGCATAGTCTGTTCACATACAGGTTAGCAGCAGCGACCTAGAAGGTTTTGAAAGCTGGACAACAAAGAAATATCAAATGAAAAAATTTAAAAGATGCTATTTATAAAAGCATTAAAAACAATAAACATATGGGATAAAATCAAGTGAAAGATGCATGAAACTTCTACATTCAAAGCTATAAAACATTATTTAGAGAAATTAAGGAAAATCTAATAGAGCTTGGAAGACTCGATACTGTAAAGATGTCAATTCTCTCAAAATTGATCTGTAGATTCAGAGCAAACACCATTTAGAGTCCCCAGCCAGTTTTTGTTTTGTTTTTGTTTGCCACTTAACGCTGATTCTGAGGTTTACATGGCAATTCAAAGAGCCAAGAAGAGTCAGGGTCATTTTGAAGAATAAAAGGCTTAAGGATTCAAATCAGTTATCAAGACTGTAAAGCTGCAGTGTGGTGTTGGCACAAGGATAGGCAAATAAACCAGTGGAACAAAATAAAGTCCGAAACAGTCCCACACATGTATTGTCATTTGATTTATGACAAAGATGACACTGCAGTGCAGTGGAGAAAAGATAGCTCTTCAATAAATGTGTTAGATCAATTGGATGAGCAATATGGAAACAAATTAATCTTAGCTTCTGCTGTCACCTTCCATAAAAATCAGTTTCTACATCAGATCTACATGTGAAAGGCAAAACTAGAAAGCTTTTAGGAGAAAACAGAAGAATATCTTTATGACCTTAGGATAGGCAAAGATTTCTTAAACAGGACAAAAAAAGCACTGTGAAACACATGATAAGTGAGATTTCACTAAAATAAGAAGATCTCTTTATTAAAAGATATCACAAAAAGAGTGAAGGATAAGACACAGAATGGAATATTTGCAGTACATATATCTGACACAGGAGTGGTATTGGGAATATGTAAAGAACCCCTATAAATCAAAGAAAAAGCAGACAATCTCTTAGAAAAAGGAGGAACACTTGAAATTGGACTTCACCAAAGAGACTATCCAATGGCTGATGAACATACGAAAAGGTGTTCAACTTCACTAGTCACAAGGAAATTGCAAACTAAAACCATGATGTCGTACCATTACACCTACCAAAATGGCTAAAATTAGAATGACAGACATCAAGTGTTGCTAGGATGTGGAGTGACGGTGTAGTGACTTCTCATATACTACTAGTGGGACCGTCAGTTGTACAACCACTTTGAAAAATTGTTTTACTTTATATCCTAAAACAAGTGTACAAAAGTCATGTACAAGGCTATTTATAGTAATATTATTCTTAATAGTCCCACCTGGAAACATCCCAAAGAACGTCTACACGGTAGTGTATAAATACATTATGGCATATTTATACAATGATATTACACAGCAGATAAGAAGGAACGATCTACAACTCAATGATCTACAACTCAACTATGAGTGAATCTCACAAACATAATGTTGAGCAAAATAAGCCAGACAGAAGAGTACATACCATATGACTCCATTCGTACAATGGCAAAACTTATTTATGGTGTTATAAGTCACGAAAGTGGTTCCTTTTGCGGGAATAGTCACTAGAAGGGGGCTAGAGAGGTCCTGGGATTCTGCTCGCTGTTTTTTGCCCTAGGTGGTGATTGATTAACTGGGAGTGTTCACTTTGTGAATTATCTTTGCGCTGTACACTTACGGTTTTTCTGTTTATATATTCTACTTGAATTTTAAAGTATGTATGTACAGATATGTACATAGCCATATATTTTTATATAATACACACATATTACATATACATATGTATATATAAGTATACTTATATGTACACGTATGTATAAGTATATACATATATACATAAGTATATACATAAGTATGTAAGTATATACATACGTGTATATATATACATATATGTATACATATATAACTAGATACTTAAAGATAAGTATACATACATGTATACACTTCCACACATATACATGCATGCGTGCACACACATACACACACACATTAAAAGCTATGTTCTGAGCAGACCACAAGATGGAGATGTAAGTCAATAGAAAGGGAAAGTTACTCAGACCATCCCAGTTTCTAGATTTTGAAAAGTTAGCATTTTTCTCCCTTAAAAGTGAGGAGAGAATGTTAAGATTGCTTGTAGGGCCTCACTTTAGTAAAGGACCCGTCTCACCTTTCAGTTCTCTCTTTAATCTGTGTTCCGTCTTCCTCTGTAACTGCAAACCTGTTTGTCATTTTTAAACTTCCTCCTCTGTGGCTCTCTATAGACATTTGCCCCATCCCAGGTCTGCTTATTCTTGTTTCTTTCTCTCTCTTTCATCTTCTTTCTTG